>NC_056741.1:1489238087-1489538087 GCF_019279795.1 Protopterus annectens | reverse complement strand
TCACTTCAATGTGGTGCGATTTCAGAGTTGGTATATTTAAGTAGCAGGGGGGTATGGGGGTGCAGGGGGCTTGCCCCCCATGCTTACAGCAAGTTATTGTTTTGTGCGGTTTTTTTTTTTGCATAGTCAAAGTTCTGTAACTTCAAACTTAATGGTTCGACCATTAGGTGTTCAGAGTTATGGAACTTCGACTATCTAATATAGACCCGACTAGTTCAGCCTGGGGTAGTACAGGAGCAGACCCAGGTTTTATTTAGGTAGATCTTTTAGTAGTAGTTTGTAGAGGGATAGAATTGCATTTTTAGTGACAGACTATGACTAGATTTGTAGAGTTTATATATGCTGAGATGATGTTCATTAGACGGAAGTAGTCTGTTAGGGTAATTGGAATGGAGAAAAGGAGAAAAAACAGGGCAGTTATCAGCTTTGCGAAAAATGTGTGTGGAGATAAGCTGCATGTAATTTAAATAGTGAGGCAGTTTGACCCAATCCAAAGCCTTAAGAACAATACAGTAGTGGCTGCAGTATTGTTTGTTGGTGACAAACTTTGCAATCTTATTACAGCACGTCCAGCATATTTTTAACTGTAGCCTGAAGGTCACTTAGGATGGGTGCACAGTATAAGAGAGATGAGAGAAGGTATGTAGTGTAAAGAGTAGTTTTAGTAATGTTGCTAAGGAAGTTTTTATGCCTGTAGGGCATTCCTAATTTTTGGTGACTCTTTTTTATGTTATTTTGAACACGCAGATCAAATTTAAGGTTATCATCTATAATCACTGCCTTACTCTCCTTTACTAACACTATCCTTCAGCATAAAAACAATGGCTATCTCTCCTCTGCTACTTTCCTAGACCTATCTAAAGCATTTGACATGGTCCCACACAAACAGCTTATCTCTGTCCTCAATAACCTATCCTTCTTACAATCAGTCACCAACTGGTTTCAGAGTTACCTGTCTGACCGCCAACAATCCGTTGTATGGCAGAATGACATATCTCCCCAACTACCTGTCTCCATAGGGGTTCCCTAAGAATCCATCCTTGGACCCCTACTCTTCTCTGTTTTCACAAATAATCTAGCCTCTGCCACCACACATGGCACACTCATACAATACACAGATGACGCAACCATCATCTGCTCAACCCAGTCCCTACCCAAACTGCAAAAAGTCACACAGGAAGCATTTTCCTCTGTTGAAACTTGGTTATCCAATTCCCAATTAATACTCAACCCAAACAAAACTAAACTACTCATCTTCCACCCCACCAAACATACTCAAAACAACTCTCACTTTAACATCACAGCAAAAGACAACACCACTATATACCCAACTGAACACACCAAATTGCTAGGAGTGGAAATAGACAATAAATTAAATTTGACATTCACATATCCATGACCATAAAAAAAGTCCACAAAAAACTAGGAACGTTATACAGAAATAAGCATCTTCTCACCAAAGCAGTAAAGATTTCAATAGCAAATTCCCACCTTATCTCCACCCTACTTTATGCCTCCCCAATATATACCAACCTAAGGCAATGCAATCTAAACAAGCTAGAGACCTGCTACAACAAAATTGCCAAATTCGCCACAGGGGCATCCTACCGTAGTCACCACTGTCTCTCACTTGTTGAACTGGGCTGGCTTGAACTCCCTAACCTCCTTCAATGGTATCAACTCTCACTCGCCCATAAACTAGTAAACCATCCACTAAATGTCCCATCCCTCCAGAATCTACTCCAACCCTATCACACCACCAGACCACTAAGATCCAGCAACAAAAATCACTTGCAGATCACTAAAGCCAATAAGTCTGCTGGTAAAGCACTATTCTCTTGCACCATAGCCAAATTATGGAACTCCCTCCCACCCACAATTACCTCCGTACCATCATGCACCCACTTCAAAACTTTACTAAAAGGGCACCTAAAAACATGCTGGCTATGCCCTTGCAACTCCCACTCTAATATCATCCACCCCATCCAACCACTACCTTCCTTTCCACTCCACTAACTACCTTGATTATAGCAAGCTCAGATGTTCATAAATCTAGTACTTATTATACAGCAGGAACTTCTTATTGTAACATTTGTTAATGTCTGTTATGTACTTCACAGATAAAGATTCTAGTTGTCTACTGATGTACTATGTTCTTCATCTGTAAATATGTTGTAAGTAATTGATATGTAAATTGTTAATTGCTATGTAATCCAATGTAACTACTGTCTGTTTATTTTAACTGTGGAGCTTTTCTCCCCGGGCCTCCGCTGAAAATGGACCTACGTCCAGTCGGACACTCCCGGTCAACAAATATAAATAAACAAATACATAAATAAATAAATAAATAAATAAATAATCACTGCAAGAAGTTTTGTATGGGAGACTATTTTAATTTCAGTTTTCAAATTCACTTTAGTAGGCATGTGTGATTTGGAGAAAAATAGCAGTGGCTTTGTTAAGGGTTGAGTGGCAGCTGGGTATTATGGAGCCATTTATCAAATGGTTGTTTTATATCAGTTTGTTCAGTAATCTGTATAAAAGCAACTGGTATTAAATATACTGGTAAGTGAGGCATTAGCCAATCTTAACCAGTCTGCATACACTTAGACCTATTTAAATTACTGCATTTATTATTGTTTAGGGACTTCTCAAAGGCAAACCTTCAGTTACTTGATGACTTAAATAAATTCTGCTGTAATCCTCCTGTGATGGATCTCATTGTTAAAGCTGCTACCTTTACCTTTGACTTCTACTCCCACCTAAATAGTTTTATTGATAAGGCAATCCCTATTTTCAACACACATGAGATGTATAAAAACTAACCCCTGTGGTGGACTACCCAGATAAATTATGTAATAGGAGAAAGAAACTGCTTAATGCTTATAAGAGGTCTCGTTTTACTTATCTTAAGAGCACAGCTTAATGATGCCTCCAGCTGTTTCTGCAGTTACATCCTACTGACACCTCTAGGTTAGCCTCATGGAATCTTTCAGTTAGATGAACAAAATGCTGCTGACAGTGTTTAACTTCAATGGTTGCTGAGATACTGTAAGTTGATTATAAAATATTACAAACTTAGTTACTTTGTTTACTGTAACTTATAAAATCCAGTTAAGACCTAGAACCACAGCTCTCAGTTGTCCCAAATTCCTTGGGAGCACCTGTTTTTAAGCTTAAATAAGCTTAATCTTTCAAGTGCACGATTTGAGAGCTGCTCCTCCCGTGATTTGTGGTAAAGCGACCTCTGATTTGGTTGTACTTGCCTTAACTCATCAGAATGCCTCTTTACTGCATCTCATTTGCATCTTACAGTCCTGTTCTCCATTTCCTGCTTTGTATATGCGGAAGTGCAGACCTGATGTGTCTTCGTCTTCAATTAGGTCAGCACAGTCTACATATAAGCAAGGCATGATGAAGTAGCCTGTAGTGCAGCCCATTGTCTTCTTAGAGCTGGGTCATTTGCTGCTAGTGCTTCGAGTATCAAGAGTCATGAAGCAAAAAGCACCATCCAGGAGGGAGAAGCTGCCTGGAAGAAGGATTAATTGCTTGCCACGCCCAAAAAGAAGATTCAATGGGAAGGATTGACTGTTGTCTGCCACACCCGAGGATAAGGATTTGAAGAGCTGGATTAACCCTGTAAAATCAGAGAGGAGCTGAAGTGGCTGAATTTTTGCACATTAAATCTGAGGTTTGTTTGTGTTCATTTTTAAGGACTGCAGGTAAGTTTAACTTTTTGTAAACTACTAGGAGTCTGGAAAGGACATTTGTTACCTGCCCCTTGCTTTATGCTTCATCCAGAAATTTTTTTTGTGCTGTTAGTAGAGGTGGCATAGGTATTTATTTTTGTCTCTTCCTCATAAAATGTGGTTTTGTCTGCTTGCTAACACATATAACGTTATTCCAGCATTTGTATAAGTGTATAGGACTAGGAGTAATATTAAAAATTTGTCCCTAACTTTTGGTCCATATGATTTTATGTTTTAAAGTTCTAACAGGTTAATTATATGGGATGTTGGGTTCTGTTTTCTTGTCATACATTTTTGTTCTGTTCCTCCTAAAATGTTGCGTTTTCTGGAAAATTAATCTCATATCCTTTAGAGAATGCTTACTAACACATATCTTGTTACTCTATGTTTATAGAGCAAGATTTAAAATGTCTGCTTGGATCTTTGTCTCCCCCCCGTTATTTTATGCTTTGTCCATATTTCTTGTACTAAGAGGTTGTTAAGGTACAGCTCCATATATTTTATTTATTTATTTATTTATTTATTTATTTATTTATTTATTTTGTCTTTTCCTCTCTGGTAAATCATTGACTGACATCGCTAATGACAGACGTTTGACTTTCAGAATTGCAAATCCTTTAGAATATCCTTGTTAACACATATCCTGTTATTGCTGTATTTTTCTAAGTTTATAGAGCAAGATTTAAAATGCATCTGCTTGCTTGGCTACTCCACCCCCCCATTACTGCATGAAAATATGAACACTATATTTTAAGAATGCCTGTGTATGTATACAGCTCTTTTAATAATATAAAAGACTCCTCTAAAATGATGCTCTGCTTTTGTGTAATTGAATGTGTGGGCATGTCCATTAATTTGCTTATTTGAATATACATATCTTATTTTAAATAGGTGTCCCTGATTTTAAGGTCTTGTGTTCCTGATTCTGCATATGGAGGTTGAAAAGTATGTCTAGAACCTAATGAATAATCTATCTTTTTAGTGTAACTTATAAAATTCAGTTTAAGACCTAGAACCTAAAGAATACTTTCACTATAAATATAGTTTGTGCTGAAGGGTTTACCATTTTTACTTCTTTAGTAACCCCCTATCATTACAGATGTATAAACACTTGTTTGAAATACAAGGACATCATTTGATTTCATCAAAAAGCTTAGGCTCTGTCCATTGGAAGTTACAGTGCTAACTTCCAGAGTGCCATTGGAGGGAATGATTTAAGCAAGCTAAAACTTAAGGGAAACCATTAGAAAGCTCAAAGCTGAGTATAGATTTAAAATGGCCACTAAAACCAAAAATAACTGCAGATCTTTCTTTAACTATGCCAGGAAGTTAAGAACGAACACCCAACAGTGTTCAGAGCTAGTCCACAATAATACTACACTCTCTGACCCAAAGGAAATAGATAATATCCTAGCTAACAAATTTAGTACAAATTTACTCCACCCACAGTTATAGATATTCTATAGGTTTCACAATCCCAGCCACCCCCTTTAATTGCTATGGAACAAGGCCTCTCAGCTCTTTCAAAAACTATAAATACTTCATCCATGGGCTCAGACAACAGTTTGCCTTATTATAAGTGACAAATATGGCCTTTCTGAACCCCTACTTAGACTCTTTAATCTAAGCCTCTCCACTGGTTACATTTCTGAATCCTGGAAAACAGCTACTGTAATGCCATTACACCAGGGTGCCCCATCCAGAGACCGTGGTAACTATAGACCCATTAGTCTTACCATATCCTTATCATTTGGCCATCACGTCTCCAAAATAGTTTAGAAAGCCTTTTATCTGGCCCATCTAATTCCAAAGGCATCTCCACTAGAACCAAAGAAGTCTTAATTACCTTTACTCATATTTTATCAGACCCATTATTGAATATAACACCTTTTGGCATGTATTTATCTAAATATGTCAATAACTTGAGACACTCCAGAGATTCATAACTAAAAAGATCAGTGCTCTCTAACATCTTAGTTACCAGGCGAGACTGGCAGCCCTTCCTCTGTACTCATTCTCATACAGACTCTTTCACAGAGATCTATATCTAGCCTTTCTTTCCATAAAAGATCCAGCCTTGTTTTATCTCCTATTCCTTTGCAGAACTAATGACACATCAGATACTCGGTTAAAGGAGATAAAGCTTCAGCAATAGATAAATAAGACATGTTAATATCCATCACCTCTGAATCAACTTCCATTACATGTCAAGCAGAGTACCACCCTTACCACCTTCAAGGTAAACCTAGATAATTAGACGGGCAGTCTCAAATTCTCTCCTGATCTAGTTTGTCTTGTTCTCCTTGAGGCTACAGGGCAATTTTGAGTAGTTTTTTTTTTTTTTGGCTAGGTTTGTAATGTTCAGCAGACCAATTGCTTAGTACTTAGCCATGTACTTAATTTAATTTAATGCAATTTTAATTTTGAGCCTTCCACTGTGATCATAAAATATGTTATTGAATATGTAAAACAAATGGCTATTTCTTATGTTCACACTTTTCATTCACTCTTTCTTTCATTTATTCATTCTCTGTTTCTAAGTCTTAACTGGTAATGCAGTTATTTGATCATGGTATTTGTTTTGTAACTGTAATTTTTGGCTGAAAAGAGTCATGGACTACATGTGTTATGAAAAAAGTCTGTTAGCTTAAGTGTCAAAAGATGAATAACTATCTGTTAAAGATTCAAATACCTGAGTTAAACTGATGTCTACTGAAAAAAAAAAAAAAAACAGTAATTTGCTTACCATTTCCTAAATGTGTTATTTTGCACAATGATAATCAGTCTCTTCCATTTCACCGTTATATGCTGGATATACTTAAAATTTACTAGTGGTGTTCATCTCTGATTACTGCTTCACTTTCATATTTATCTGTGGACTTAATTACCAGAAGAGTTTAGATAACACGGTGCAAAAAATATAAATACTGTGTAACTTAATCAAAATCCATAAGCCATTTCCACTTTAACAGAGGAAACAGAATATATACCCCCCTAGTCTTCATTCTTATTTGTCTATTTAATAAACGTCCAGAAACCATTTTGAATTATAAGACACTCATTTTAGTTTTTTTTACTCTATTATGTAAGAACATATGTGTAACTGAGTCAAAAATATAAGCGCTATTTAAAAATGCTACATCAGTAGAAAAAAGTTATTTCATGTATCTCTCTTCCTAGGACCAGAAATAAATTTTGCTTAGTTAGACAGAAGCCTTCCTGTTTTCTTGATATGTTGATATACAGTCTTCCTTATAGAACACATATGGCATTTGGTGTATCAAGGGCTGTAAGGATTTAGTCAAAATATTAACAAGCCTGCAATTATACAGTTAAAGATATCTACAGTTTCCCACAAAGCAGACTACATTAGCATTCATCCTAATGTGCATTCCCCAATGGATGTTACAGTGCATAGACTGCTTAGCAAGGCATTCATTCCTAGGCCTGACACCGGCACTCATGCGTACCTACCTCTGAGTGTTTTATTCCTGCAGTGGACTGACATCATTCCTTCTCCATGTTGGGAGAACTGGCATCAGGCATTCACTCTCATCCTCCCAGCATTTGTTGCTCTGCTGCCTGAGCTGATAACTGAATTTTGGTTATCTAGGTAAAGTCAGGGCTTTTTCCCACTAAACCACAGAGCTGAATCTCTCTTCAATAACTTGAGGAAGATCATTTATATAAACATGTTTGTTCCAGAATATGGCATTATGTTTTCAGAAGTGTTTTTAACCTAAGCTGACTACTTCTAAAGATTATGGTTGCAGACCCAAAGGGATGATCGGCTATATTCCATATATTTTCTGACATCTTTGTTAAAATAATATCTACTATAACAAATTCCTTAGTTTCCACTGTACTTAACTGACTTAGTTTTTATATGCATAAGTCAGCAAGTATAGTTCTGAAAGAGATAGGGTGGTATTCATAGCTGCATGCTACAAAAAGTCATAATGCTACCCCTCGTTTTAAATAAGTAAAGTGCAAAGATGTGGACCTGATTTTCCAGCTTCTTAGCTGTGTGAAGGAATGTCCAAAGTTTTGCACATCTAAAGCAGCATAGACTGACAAGAAATGGATATAGTTATGTTCAGAAAATTGCATATGTACATAAAGTCACAAATGTTATCATGCATTTTAGTAGGAGGGTGCAGGCATGAGCCGGCTTGGACGTATTGAAATTTCCACAGAAACCTGTACTGAGCAGAGCTGAGCTCTGCTGGCCCACAGCTTACTCAAAGTGTTTTAAGGGTTCTTTTATTCATTGTTAAAGGTGTCTTTATATGGCTTCCCTATTTTGGCTCTTATAAATGGGGAGATAGGACAGCTGGAGTGAGAAGACAAGAGAAACAGAAAAAGGAATACATTAAGAAGATTGTGCTAGAAGAGATGGAAGAGGATGGACAATATATATATATATATATATATATATATATATATATATATATATATATATATTTTTTTTTTTGTGGGGACAGGTCTCCCATTTTTTCAAATTTTAGTTTAATAAGGGAAGTTGCGGAAAGAAGTAGGGCAGAGTGTGTGTGGAAGAAAGAATTAAGGAATTTTTGAGACATAAAATATGAAAGACAGACAAGATAGATAGTGGGCTGACAGCAGGAGGAGAGACAAGACATGCACATGGCAGACAGTCACAAAGGGAGGATAAGGAAATTAGGGAGCCAGCATCCACTGTGGTCTGGAGGGCCTCATGTATGAGTCAAATGGTGTGCAGGTAGAGCATCTGGTGGGTTGATGGTCAGAGGTGGCTTGGTTAGTGAGTCTTCAAATCACTGAGGAGAGATTGGTACAGGTGCCAATGCCTCGCCATGACCCTCTCAATTCAAGCTTCTACCAGTTCCTGAAGCCTAGTGTCCTGGCTTACAAGGCTGCCTTTTGATGCAGGGCCTCAGGGGTGCAGCCACCACCCCTGTCATGTGACGCTGTCTCTATGCAGGCAGTTGGAGATGGTGAGCATTCCTTCACTAGGGAAGCTAGTGGTTGAGCTGCCCAAGGCACTCCTGGACCTGCAGGAAAAAAAGAATCATAAAAGAGAAAGAAAGGAAAAACAAAGGAAAACAATGAGTGAGAATAGGAGACAACAGATGGACTCATAAGTAGTAAATCCCTTTATTTTAATGACAAACATGTACATTTTCTAACTTTAGCCATGCTTCCCAAAAATATTAGTCAGTTTTTGGTTCCATATTTTGTTGTGGTGGTATATATAACTTGGATATAAGTGTATGAATATTTACAAGGTGCCATTCTCTAATAGAGACATAGGTGCCGGATCAAGGGTTAATTTACAATTTCCCATCCATTGATCCGAGTTGTGCTTGAAGAGGTGCAGAGAAGAACTCTACTTTTTGTGGGTGGGAAGCCAGTTACACAGAAGGGGTGGTCTCTGAGACATATAAAAGTCCCTCCAGCATGTCTTATTTAAACTGCAGATAAGGTATACATCCCTGCATTGGGTGTTTTCTGATGCATTTTGTTGATTTGCAACATGTCCATTATGACTGGAGGTCAAACACAGATGACCTCTTAGCAACCTGTATGTTACCAAGTATAAGAATAAGATTTCAGGTGGTCTGCACAGGACATGTTGCCTACACCATGTATTCTTTTTGTGAGGAAGCTCTGAGATACTCCAGCTGCTGCATATGTCTGGTCAGGTACATACTGAAGGGAACTTTGTATTCTATGGCTGGTCTAATGAGGGCCAAGTACAACAGAATAATGACTTCTTTAGCCTACAGACATCTTTGGACCTATATGCCATACATTTGCTTATAGGTTGTGCAACATAAACAGACTGACTTACTAAAGTAACTACATAATGGTTAAAGGCCAAGTTACTGTCTAGATTTGTTCCACATTCCCTGAACACTGTGTCTACTCTCAGAGGTATATTATTAGTTTGGTAATTTGCAAGGGGTGGCCATCTTTCCAAAGGAAACGATTATGCACTTTTTGACATTGAGCTTCAGATTTGTGACTCTGGCATCAATTATTAGTCAGTGCCAAGCCTGCTTGGGGGGGTGTTGGTGTCTTGGGGAGATTCAATGACTGCACCTAGTTTGCAATTGTCTGCAAACTTGGTTAGTCAGAGGCCTCTGACAATTGCTTTGTATGAGACTACAACAGTCTGATAAGTTGAAATCTGCTACTTCAATGTGCAATGCTACCTTATTTTAATGCCATATGTGTATGTATTTAATTTTCCTGACTATTTCTTATACTTAAGTGGCTGTGACATCAGTTTGGTCATTCTCTGCTGGGGCTGCTCACTGCTTAGGTTCATAGGTTCATAGGTTTATACTAGGCTATCTGTCCTAAGGCATTTATAAGCCTAGCCCAAATTTTTGTGGCTTACGCCACCCCTTATATGAAAAAATACTGTGCCCATTAGTTTGTTGTGCCTCTGTCCAGCAGTGACACAGAGATGATTCCCGGGGTAAACCTACGATCTCCCATGCTGTAATTGATTTCTTCAGGAGCTGTAGAGATATGGAATAAAATAGGAGAAAAGACAGTAGCGTACTCATCCTAAATGTGCATGCTTTCTGGCTTCAAGCAATTTGATATCTCCTGTTTTAGTATCTGCAATAATATAGCTTAAGGTATGGCAATACATCCTCTTCATTTTATACAGTAATCAGTTGTCTTGTTCTTAGAAAATGCAGAATGTTGCTTTGTAAGTATATAAGAAACAGAAATTTTAGAAATATAGCTGTAAAGTTGGGAAAGTATCCATCTTGGAAGTCATGTTCTTTATGCCTTTGCTACAAGCAGAGAATGCAACAGGAAGTACTCAACATCCCTGAGTTAAGACATTCGGAGTCAACAAATGTCTGTGTTGGCAGGAGGGGTAATGATTTATTTGTGAAATGTTTGCTACCATGGCAACAGCAGCAGATAGTCAATTTCATGAAGACTAGAGGCCTGCATGTTTGCTTACTGCAAACAGCTTTCAACTGCTCATTAATGTTCAGCTGTTAATGTATGTCTTTATCATTGCCAGTATTTCTATGGTATTGCATTGATACCGTCATATTATTTCTTCATGTCGTTCATTATGGCCTAAAGTGTTACTTATAGTTTACATCAATGTATACAGATAATCAAGATTTTACACTTTGGTAACTTTCTGCTCACCCCTCCATTCTCTTATGCAGGGTGAGGTGCCTTTGTATGTAGCCATTGCTGAAGGTTCATGAAACTTAAGGAAATCCTAAACTACATAATCAATAGCAATCGACATGGTAGTGCAAAATATTAACTAATGCATTGCAAACTAATTTTCTGCATAATATATTGAAGATTATTAATATTTAACAAATTAACTCTTATGAATATATTAATATTCCTTAATTAATTCCATCAGTACAATAAAACTGTCAGATTGAACTGTAATATATAACAAACACAGCAAATGAACATTTTCTAAGAAAGTAATTCAAATGTGAATGTGACAACAATACCGTTTTGCACACCTATGAGCCATTTCAGGTTTTACAGCTTTGCTTAACCTATGAGAGATTAACTACATTACTGTACATGTACATGTACACACACACACACACACACACACACACACACACACACACACACACATATATATATATATATATATATAGAGAGAGAGAGAGACAGGGACAGAAACAGTTACAAACGAACAGTAAGCTAACTATGACTATAGATAGATGTCACTGTATATCAATATAATGTATTAGAAATACGATAGCTACTATAGAAGTTTGTCATTCTGTTCTGTACCTCTAAAACACACTGGTTGTATGTTTGCCTACATTGTTCACCAGAGTGGGGGAGCCCTTTTAATGAAGACAGGTGATCCAGCTCTTGACAGATGCCTATTTCTTTCCTCTTGCCCAAATGGGAAGCATGTTCTAACTTCTGCAGCGGATAAAGGAGACTCTTGATATCTCTTTTGAACCAGGCTAGGATATGATCCTAGGCTTTAATGGATTTTATGGCCATGAAAAAAAACAGGTTCAGAATGAGATGCACAAGTCTGAAGCAAGGAGTACTATAGCAATAACCCACGCCTGGGTGTGGGTAATGCGGGATTTACCCACTGTTGGCGTGGTTTGGTCCCGGGGGCGAAGCCCGAGGGACCAAACAAAGAAAACCGTGGGTAAATCCCACATTACCCACACCCAGAAGTGGGTTATTGCTATTATACTATGACATTATTTAAGAAAAGAAATAATTACTTTTCTTAAATAATGGCATAGTATAATGCCTCTTTGCTACCCTTCCGCAGCTGTCTGGTATCCGCGGCAGTTCTGATGTACTGCGCATGCCTACGCAGTACATCAGAGCTGTGGCCAAAAGCAACGGAGAAAGCAAGATCTCCATTGCTTTTTACTGTTTCGCTATGTTAAATGGATTTAACATAGCGAGACAGCTTTAAAATAAGCAACGGAGATTTCCGTTGCTTATTTTAAAGCTGTCTCGCTATGTTACACCCATTTAACATAGCGAGACAGGTTTAAAAAAAAAGCAACGGAGAAAGCAAGATCTCCATTGCTTTTTACTGTTTTGCTATGTTAAATGGGTTTAACATAGCGCACAGCTTTAAAATAAGCAACGGACATCTCCGTTGCTTATTTTAAAGCTGTCTCGCTATGTTAAACCCATTTAACATAGCGAGACAGGTTTAAAAAAAAGCAACAGAGAAAGCAAGATCGCCGTTGCTTTTTACACACTGTGTCGCTATGTTAAAGGAGTTTAACATAGCGAGACAGCTTTAAAAAAAGCAACAGAGATCTCCGTTGCTTTTTTTAAACCCGTGTCGCTATGTTAAACTCTTTTAACATAGCGAGACAGTGTTTTAAAAGAGACTTATACTAATGGAAAAAGTCTGGGCGACCGGACCTTTTTCCATTAGTATAAGTCGATTTACAATGTGCACGCTGGCGAATCAGCGTGTACTTTTTGGAATATTAATGGGGGGTCATGGTATAATAGGGTGTGAACCACACTCACTGGGGTGTGACATCACTCTGCCCAGCTCAAACACCCATATAAGGATGACTTGTATTTAACTAATCAATTCCATAATAAGAGTTTCCATAATAAGATGGCATTTATTAAGACAGGCTGTGTCAACATCCACTGCAAAGTACTGAGTTTGTTTATTTCTGAAAAAATGGCAACCCTTGTGGAATTTGATATGGTTGTTCTATTTCACTTGTTTAAGGGTGTTCACATACAAGCTGTTATCTGTAGGAGTAACAGGAAGATCACAGAAAAATTTGTGCAAAAAATCTTAGGAAAGGTGCAATCTCTCAACTTGTGTCACATGATGCAGCTTCTACTGCGTGAAACAGGACACATAACTTTAAGCCTGAGACAGTGAAAGCTGGGCATAGACAGGCACAGGAATGCATACACTACATACACAAGGTACAGCATGTTGGATGGAGTTCAGCTGAGGCTCAAGTGGCACATGTGCATGTATGTGCATGATCAAAGGGCAGCTTCTCTACAGCAAATTATTATTATATTTATTTTATTTTACATTTATTAACTGGGATTGTCTACTGGACACGTCCATTTTCAGTGGAGTCCCGGGGAGAAAAGCTCCAGAAATAAGAAAACAATTAATATATAGTGTACAGACAAAAGTTACAAAGAAAAGTTACATTCAAGTACAGTTATACACAGGTCAAGTAGTAACTACAGACATAATAACACAACTGGCAAAACAGAGAAGTAATGCAACATAACTAAAGTCTCAAGCCTATGAGAACATCAACATAATAGCTGGAGTGACAAATGGAAAACATCATCATAATGGTTGATGAAAAGTCTAAACCAGTACAATCAAAAGCAGCTTTGCCAATAAGAGTGATTATGCATCTACACTGCAGTGCGACTCATAGAGCGCAGTGGGGAAGTACGATTCACAGAGTGCAGTGTGGCTGAGCCTGATTTGCATGAGAACTTTTCAAATCAGTTCCAAGTTATGCTGTCCTGCTGCAGTTTGCCATTTTAAGCATTGCTGGGCTCTGTATTTCTGTAAAAATTGTAGTAAAGTATAAAACAAAGTAAAATGTTTAGGACAACTTGGAATTATTAGGAAAGGGCAATCATCTCTGTAATTTACAGTGATCTGTTTTAACATTAGCTTCTAACTGACTGGTAAGACTAGAAATATTTTAATACTTATCTGACTGAACCTGAAAGACTTGGGAGTGTCGAATGTGCCATTTTTCACTGCTGTCTTCAACTGTGAGGTAGCTTTCTGCAGACACTGGCCTCTGCCACTGGGAAATGGCAATAGCCATACTACGGGACATTTTCTTCTAACAAAGGAGTGATACGCATGACAATTTATTTAATAAACACTATGCTACACCCTCACAATAACACTTATAGGCATAGTCTTTACTACTACAGCATAGGTATGCATAACACAGACAAAATTCAAACCTAGAACTAAGAATTCAAGTTTCAGTATGCCAATGGTACCTTTTTTTAAATTCTGCAGTGACACGCATGGTGTGTAGTTGCTTAAAGTTACATATATGTGAGGCAGGTGCAATTTTGCTTAACATGTGATGGCATGATAGAAAATAATGCAACAGATGGTAGCAAGAAACAGGAAAGACAGCTTCAGTCCTGAGAAGAATCACATCCTTGTGGATAATCTGAGAACATATGGAAGATATCTTTTTTGGAAAAAGGTGGGACAAAATATAGAAGGAGAGCTAAGGTGTGGAATCAAGTAGTGACTGATAAAAGGTGTAGGAGGAAGGAAGTGCTCCATGGCACAGTGTGAGAGGGGCAAATGACATAGTGAAATGTGGACAAAAGCAAAGAAGAATGCAATTGGCTGAAGAAGCACTGTTGTTGGCTCTTCCACACTTTGACCTTTAAAACCGGATGGAGAGTACCTTCTCTCTCTCTATAAGGGATAAAGACTTTTATGTAGACTAGGATGTTGCTGGCATCATCAGAGGTGATACAGACACCATTACTTTCAGACCACTGCAACAATCACAGTCAGGCAGTGTGGAAGGTTAGTGTGTAGATGATTTTACTAAATAAAATGTACTTGCCATGGTACCTATGTACATATAATCCTTACATGTTTCATCATCAGGTACACCATCAACTTCACACGTGGAACAAACTCTACAGAGAATGCATGGTAAGTATGTGTGGGCATTTATGTAAAAATCATTCAAACTTTCAAATGTAACATTAACCACAGCTTGGCATATTTCTTCCCGGGGTCGGCACCAGAAACACTCACATCCTGTGCTTCAGCATAGCAGGTGTTGACACCAGAATGGCGCTGCCAAGGATGATGACATAACATACATACTCCTGACACAGCAGGAGGGCAGCATCACACACACACACACACACACACACACACACACACACACACACACACACACACACACACACACACACACACACACACACACACACACACACACACACACACACACACACACACACACACACACACACACACACACACACACACACACACACACACAGTTGCAAAGTGCACTAGCAGGGCACCTAAGCTCACAGCAGGTGTTTAACTCCATAGGTAGTAACATAGGCTTACACACTCAAAATAATGAGAAAATGACATTACAATAAAGGGGGGGGGGGGCACCACATAGTTCAATACTTGCTTTTTGTGCAGAGCCTGAACCCCTTGAAAAAACTATTCTTTTTGGAGGTAGAAGTACCCACTGTCACGATCATTCCAAGATGGCTGCCGACTAGATTGGTCCCTACTCTCTGAGCTCCTCACAGATTTTTAAACTTTAGTGATTTTTATAACTTTATAGCAAACTTTTTCCTCAGTTTTTTTTCAAAATCCATTCTATAAATCCTCTCATATGTATTTGGATTATTGTTGGCTTGGAACTTCGGATCCTGGGTCTTATTTTACCTCAGAACAGCTCTGATAATACAACTTTTGGGCCACCTGCTGCTTCAGGCTATTCCTGTTACTGACATCCTGTCAAGTGCACTTCATTTTGGAACATGGCTACAAAGCCTGACTCCATGGAGACTCAAACCACAAAGGCCAAATTTTCTTCAATACTCTCTCCTGAAAAAGACTCTAGTTCAAAAAGATTAAGGACATCCAAACAATCTACTGATACTTCTAAAGTAAGTAACAAAGACTTAATTGACTCAAACTTTTATTTAGAGGAATTAAAAGTAGCTTTGAAACCTATTCAAAGTGCCATCCAAAATTTCTCAGAACAGTTTGCAGATTTTAGTAAAACTTTAAAACAAATTAATGACAGAATGGACATGTTAGAAAATAGAAATACTGCTCTAGAGATAAAAACTGATACTTTGGAAACTGTTCTTAAATCTAAAGATAAGTCTATCTCTGATATACAAACTAAAATGCTGGATCTGGAAGCCAGAAGTAGAAGAAATAATATCATTATCCGTGGCTTGCCAGAATCTTATGACAATAAAAATTTATTATCTGTGACTAAAGACATTTTTGAAGCACTGTTAAACTGTGAAACAACCTCAAAATCCATAATTGTTGAGAGAGCACATAGAGCTTTACGTTCCAGACAAGATTCTTCTGCACCAAGAATTATTTATACTAGACTATTAAACTTTCAAGACACTTTCCAAATACTGGAGACAGCGAAAAGTAAAAAACAATTTATATGGAAATCTCACAAACTGTCATTTTCCCAAGACCTTCCTTCTCAAATAAAATTAAATAGACAAAAACTTGCACCTTATTGTGCTGACTTGATAAAAAGAGGTATAAGATTTCGTATGTCTTATCCAAACACTTTGTCTTTTATAATTAATGAAAAAAGATATGTGTGTTCTGAACCAAAAGAAGCTAAAGACATTTTTTGTTAAAACTTTTAAAAAGTTACCAGATAATGTGTCATAAAGTGTCACTCTGAATGAGTTTTATAATATGTTGCATTATGGTTATTTTCAGGTCTTAATTCACTTATGTTGGCTATCATCTAACTTTACTTTTTTTTTTCCCTGATATGGTGAACAGGAATGGAGTCATAATGTCATTTGTGTTCACAATGCCTTTTGTACTTTGCATTCATGTATTTTGCAGGCAGGGGTAATGTGGTCATGTTGTTCTTTATTTATTTGAAATCTCATTTAGTTATGTATTTTTTTCTTAACTCGTATTATCCATCAAGAAAATCCAGTTTCTGTTTAATTTCCGCTAGTAAGATTCCTTTACAGAAGTTGCGATTGTGGAGGGAGTAATTTGCGCAGCTCGAGATCTTCAGAAGAGAAAATCTTCTCCTGAAGCGCCGACTGCTACTGTGTGCAGCACGCACCTTCTAGGAGTGATCCGAAGATGTGGGTGACGTCATCACTCAATGCGAACAGCTGGTAGCGCCGCACATGAAGAGGTGTGTATCCCTTAATAGATTGTAAGCGACTGAAATGTATTTACTCCCTTATACACACCGGTAACCTTACAGCAAAGATGCGATTTGCATTTTTAAGTTAACGGTGGCTATTTACATCTATTTTTACAAGGATTACTCATATTTCCTTCTCAAGCAATAAATCTGAGCAAAGCCACTCGATGTTAATACACGAACATTGTTCATTTTTTTAAGGCAGGTTAGTTTTATTGTGTATAACCATATAACAGTGTAATATCATCCATAATCATTTTAAAAGTATAGTAATAGTAAATAAGATTTTTATGCTTCACTGATGCTCGTTTATTTAGCTTTTTGTTTTATTTTAACAAATATAGGGTGGGGAAATGTGCATTTAAGCTATGTTAAAGTAAATATCTTAATCGGCTGAAAATATATTTAGTTTTAATTTTGAGCTTGTCGGCTTTATTATATATGTTGTAATTGACTTGATTGAGTGTCTTGGATGTTGTTTATTTAGTTTTGGATTGATAAGGGAGACGCAGAACAGAATGTATTTAGTGAATGTAATATTTAACAATAGGTTGTCATGTTGCTCTTTATATTTAAAAAAATAAATAAAAAGGGGCAGTTTAACCTTACATGAAGAAAACTATTGTCACTAAATATCTTATAATAATTCTTTTAAGCTTTATAGGGTTACAATAGTTTACAGGAGACTAGGTAATGTTCAGTGGTGTTTCTCTTTGTACATATTGTGCCACTAGATGGCGACAAAATACATACATTACACAGTAAATATTGGGAGATATTACTTTTACTACCAGCCTTGTCAGTTATGCATTTATGCATTTGGTTCTGAAGTATAAAAACTAATTTTCATAGAAAAAATACTTGCCACATTAGAAATAGCTTAAATAAATATACTTTAATTTCAAATACTTCTTATAATAACTATTTTTAAATGGATACTGACATAGTCATTATAGTTAATTATATGTTCTCAGATAGGCATGTAACCTTGTTTTGTTTTACTATTTATATAGTCATCTTTATATTTATAACTAAATTAATAGCTTATATTTGATTTATCTACAGTGAGTTTTCATAGGTTTATTAATCTAGACTGTAAGGTGATTATATTGGTCTTTTTATTGTACCATATATTACTTTAAATAGCTTTGACTTTTATCATAAAGGTTCACTATATAGATATGTTAAGTACTTGAGGAAATATATTTATCACTATATAGTTTTCTACTTATAAATAAGAGCTCGTAGCTAACTTTTTTAAGTAGGGATTGAACATGTTGGACATCTTGAATGTAGTTTGTATTGTAAATAGGTTTAGTAATATATTACGGAGTTTAATTTTTGTTAGGTTAATATTGAGTATTTTAGATACAAATTTCATACTTTTACGACCAAAAATTTCATTATCTAATATAGTTACATTACATCTTCCTTTATCATTTGGTGTTTGGTGGGTAGGCACTAGGGGTAGGATAAAGGTTATGAAAAATTATCATAATACTTTAGATTCTATCTCTCTTTTACAAGTAATTCTTATTAATGTGATGTCATTTTTAAACACTATTCATTTAAAATATGATTTTTTTAGCTTTTTCAAATGTAATGATATAACTGTGTTTTGGACTCTAATCTGTGGTTTCAGAGCAATATCAATAACAAGGGTAAGCTTAGAATATGACAATTGACTTAATTTTAGATTCATGGAATGTTAGAGGTATTCAAGACAAAGCAAAAAAGTCTTTACTGTTTCATTTGATGTTCAAGTCACAAGCTAATATTTGTTTTATTCAGGAATCCCATATTCCTCGTCTTGATTGGGATAAAGAGAATAACAAAAAATGGATTAGGAAGATTATAGCTTCAGGAGATTCATCAAATTCCAGAGGAGTAGCAATCATTATTAAGCAAAAATTTTTGGGGAACATTATAGATGAGAAATTTGATAATGATGGTAGATTGTGTTTTTTTACTGCTTCCATTAATGGTCTTGATAAACCTCTTTTAGTTTTAAACTTATATGGACCATGTAACGCACAACATCTGTTTATTTTAAAGATTCATAAAATGCTCTCATTTTATAGAGACCATTATATTACAATAGGTGGGGATTGGAATGCAGTAATAAATCCAGAAATTGATCGTTCTCGCTCTGGTCTCTCCGACAACTATCAATCAACTAAGGCCCTTAATGATTTGATGGAGGATTACAGTTTAATGGACCCAATACACACTGTTAAATTCCCAAATAGAAGTGATACTTATACATACTACTCTAAATGTTACCATTCATGGTCCAGATTGGATTTTTTTCTATTATCTCATTCTATTTCAAAATATATTTTAGATTTTATTATTGAACCTAGATTCTTTTCTGATCACTCAAGAATTTTATTAAATCTAAACATAAATAATAATAAAAATAAAAGTAATATTTGCAGATGGTCCTTAAATAATAATTTATTACAAAATGAAGAAATTTGCAAACAATGTTCTGAAATCTTACAAGAAATGGAGATCAATTTGGAATCATCAGATATCCCTTATGACATACAATGGGCAGCTTGTAAATCTAGATTAAGAGGTTTATTTATTAGTAAAGCGTCCTATTTTAAAAAACTTTACTTTAAGAAAGAGGAGTTCCTAAAATCTAGAATTCTATCCTTGGAAAAACAACTTAGAATGAAATTTGATTATTCTATAGAAAAACAAATTCTTGAGGATCAAAAAGAGTTAATATTACTGCATCAGCATAATCTATCTTTAGCTGAACAAAAGTTACTAGCGTTATATTCAGAGTGGGCGCAGGTCCCATCTAAATTACTAGCTAGAATTATAAAAATTAATGTTAATAGACCTAATATAACATCTTTGTCTTACAACAATAGATTATATAACACAGATGAAGAAGTTATTCAACTCTTTACTACTCTTTTTACTGATCTATACTCAATCTCGCCTAATACTGGTAATAAGAACAATATAAAAACCTTCTTAGAATCTCTGCAATTTCCTAAATTAAATGAAAGTCAACAAAGTTTACTTTCAACTCCTATATCCTTACAAGAAATCTCAGATGCTATTGACAATCTCAAAACAGCTAAATCTCCTGGTCCGGACAGATTCACTCCGGAATTCTTTAAAACCTTTAAAATGGTAATTCTTCCCTTTCTTTTCAAGGTGTATAATTATATAAGACTTAATAACATCTCAGATATTCATTGGAATACTTCTAAAACTATTTTAATTCTGAAAAGTAATAAAGAAAAGTCTGACCCAGCTAACTATAGACCCATTTCTTTAATAAATATAGATACTAAGATTCTATCTTCTATCTTAGCTAATAGATTGAAAAAAATTTTACCCTCAATTATCTCTAAAGATCAATCTGGGTTCATGTCTCGCAGACATACTTGGGACAACACTCTGTCATTGGAAACTTTCATTCATCTCATTAAAAAAGACGCAAACCCATTATATGCATTGATCATGGACACATCAAATGCTTTTGACAGAGTCTCTTGGAATTTTCTTTTTCAGACCATGTCTTGTTTTAATATTCCTCCATTCTTCCTAAACTTCATCAAAATGTTATACAAAGATACGTATACCAGAATCTATATTAATGGTCTTTTTTCTTCTCCTATAAAGATTACTAGAGGAACAAGACAGGGATGTCCGTTATCTCCTTTTCTCTTTAATATTTACCTAGAACCTTTATTGCTTTATATTATTCAAAATACTTTCCACAATGTCCCTCGGTTACTTAATACCAAAATTTATTTTTCAGCTTTTGCTGATGATTTAATAATTTAGTTTCAATCTCCTATTTCTGACTTTAGTAAAATAATTAACTCTATTAATTGCTTCTCTTCAGTTTCGAATTATCGTTTAAACTCTTCTAAAACCTTTATATTTCCTTTAAACCATCTGGTACACAATACTCATCTGTTTATGGATCATCAGTATCAGTTTACTTATAATATAAAATATTTAGGTATCAACCTAGAACATAATAACAAATCATCATCTCAAAATAATATATATAAAGCTTGGAACTTGTTGTTATCTGACATAAACAGATGGCAACTATTAAATCTTTCGCTCTTATCAAAAGCAGCGATAATTAAAATGAATATTTGCCTAAATTCCTTTATCAATTTAGATCATCTGATCAGATAATTCCGAAATCTTTCTTTGATCGCGTAAATAAGGCATTGGCCAAATTTTTATGGTTCCCCAAATCTGTCAGAATTTCATACTCCAGATTATCAGTATCCAAGGACAGGGGTGGTCTAGGTCTTCCTGACTTATATCTCTATTATCTGATAGTTTCCTCCAATAAGCTCCTTACCATATCTAATTTCAAATCTATTATTCATATAAATCACTCTTTATGGATGGAATTATGGTATAAATACATCATTTCAAAAAATTTAAATCCAGCTGCTCTTCCCTTTATCTCTTTGGACAATAGTTGTACCAAAAACTTATCTATGTTTGTTAAGCATAAAATTGTTGCTTTTCAAACTTTATTAAATATCTGCAATTTAGATAAGATTTCTCATTATTTACAACCACTCCATCTTAACCCAAATATAATGATTGATAATAAACCTTTTGATTTAACAAAATATCCTCTTATAAAAAATCTAAAAATTGGAGACATCTTGAAACATCTTGACATTCCTTTACCTGTTTGGCGTGAATCATTGAAAGTTAATTGGAACTATACACCTATTCTTCGTCAACTAAGACAAATAATCAAAAATAAGTTTTTGTGTTTAGACCCAACAGAAATTCAAATGAATAATCTCAACACAATCATTAAATTGATATCTTCATCTGATAAAATGCTCTCAAATTCATACAAGTTGATAAAAAGTTTAACGACAGCAAACAAATGTCTATTATCGAATACTTGGCTGAATTATAATCCTTAGATTTCTGAGTCTCAAAAATTACTGGCTATCAGACATACAAAGCAATTTATCCCTTTCAAAAAATTATTATATACCCAATTAATGATTTATAATGATGCCTATTACACCCCGTATAAATTAAATAAATTCAATCCAAACAAATCTTCATCATGCTCGTGCTGCTATCATCCCCAAGCTGATTTACTTCATATTATGCGGTATTGTCATTTTTCTCATAGATTATGGACTTCTTTGAAAGTCAGACTACAAAGAATGGGATACCATAAATCTATGTTATCCTGGGAATTTGCCATCCTACATATTCCTCTAACTCATCTATCAAATTTAGACACACATGTTATCATTTTTATTTGCTCTTTAATAAAATTTTATATTGCACAAAATTGGCTTGATCGTACCAAACTAAATTGGTCAACCTTTCAAAAAATGGCTTATTCATATATTGATGCTCAGGGGTGCATAGTTAGAAGTCCAAAAAAAAATGGCATTAAAAAAGCTGGTATTGGAGAAAGTGTTAAATATTATCAACAGTTAAAGTCATCACATTGATTACAGTTTCATGATGGTATTTTTCTTACAGTGTTTTCTTTTCGTGTTTTATTTCTTTTTATCTGTTCATGTTACCTAACATGTATATAGTGTATATATTTGGCAATGTTTTATTATTATTTGTTATATTTAACTCACCTGAATGATTGTATTCTAGACATGAGTTGTAATATTCTCATTTAAGTCTACGTATATGTACAAAACTCTTAATTGTTTGTTTTTAAAAAATGAATAAAAATTTATTGGAAAAAAAAAGAAGTACCCACTGTCACACCTGCACAGAGAGATGCTAGGTGAAGACATATTTCACAGTAATGCAAAGCCTTTGCTACCCAGTACCCGATAAGCCCTGATATATTTTGGGCACAGGCTACTGCCAGTGAGAGTCAAGAAGAGATGATTACAGTACTGCAGGTTATAATTGAGGAATTTCATCAGTACATAGAATAGTGGAGGCCAGGGACAATGTCATGATGATTGTAATGTGCAGTATGGTTGCACACACTGCATCCATATTAGCTTTTATGAGCAGAGCAGTAAAGACTTACAAGACACACACTGGGAACACAGCTGGATAAGGATGAGGGATGCCATATGTGTAGTGGATGAGTAGGCTAGACACCATGTGTATCTTAAGAAATTGCTGCTAGCATTTATGTGGATTCACCATAGAAGAAGGTAGCCAGGCCTCATCAGACTTCTGCAACACATAATAGAACCTCACATTCAAGGCCTGGGTCCCACTGCACTCTTAGGTCAATGTTTAGATGTTCCCTAGTATCCAGTAGATTCCGTCATCAGAGCAACTCAGCATCAAGCTCACATGCCAGGACTTGTTCAGAGTCTATGGAACCATTAGCAACAGTATCCTTAAGAGACATTTGTGTTTAACATCTTCCAAACAGAAATTAAAGTTTGAACATCAGTAACACAGACAGTAGTCACTCAGAAGTCACTTTACAGACATAGCCATTACTGTGTTCCCCTTGCATCTGAAAAACAGTAGCCAGACAGCAGCAGGAGAAAACAAAAGAAAAGAAACAAATATAAAACACAGAGTTTTTTCTATGCACTCTTCACTGAAACAATCACAGTATAGACCTAAACATGTTTCATAACAATTACTACTCCGAACTTCAAATGAACCCTGACAATATAACCAGCATTTATGCCACTTACCCCTCAACACTGTACAAATGATGACTGCTAATATAGTACATAACAAATTCTTGATATGTGGAAATGTCTGATGTACAGTGTAAGGAGACAAGGCACCGATCAGCATATCCCTCAAGTAATACTGCATAAATCAAGTATTAAATGCATGAATTTTTATTGTCATTTAGGGAATGTCATGTTCCATAGTTGTGGACTAGATGTCACCTCTTTGTCTGCATAACAATATAGTATCTACAAGGTTGCAGGAGGGGTTGCCATGCTACTGCCATCACCTGGCCAGCATCATTATTGTCACTGGTGGCAGAAACTACAGAGAGAACTGCACTGTCACTGTCACTGATTGGCTGTGGCACTTGTTCACCAAAGTGTTGCACAATTGTGCTGTGCAGAATACAGCAGGCAGTAAACAATGCCATGATTCACATGTGCCAAGAATATGTTAAGGAACTGCTGACATGTCCTCAAGGAAGAAGCCAAAGTCTCCCTAGTTTGTCTCTGGATGGTCCTTGTGGCAAGTATAGTAAGGGCTTTGCATGCCTTGGTATCCACAGTTATAAAAAGGCTATATATTACCTCAATTCCTAACTGTGGGCCATGTAAACTCTCCAAAGCCCATATTATGGCCCTGAAAACTCTAAACCTGTCCAAAATGTCATGATCGGCACAACTCAGATGGGTAGCCTTTGTCTATAGTTTCATCTGTCTATTTGGTGAGCACATTTTGTATAGGCATGACTGAATTTAGCACTTCAGAATGAGAGACAGCTATGCTGGAAAATGCATGCAGGCATCTTTGTGGATTCCAAAGTGAATACAAAAGGCGAGACTTCACTTTTAACAAATCTTATGCCCATGGCGCATTCGTGCTTCAAAAAGAGACTATGAATCGCTCAGAGGTGGAAAGAGCTAATTATTTGCATAATATAATCCTACGTTTATCACACATTCTTCATTTACATCTCATTCACATAGGATTTTTCTCAAACTATTTCAAACAGCTGTGTCAATGTGCAGATATTGCTTCTAAACTGTGCAGCATACCAACCCGCTGTGCCTAGGTGTAATGATTATGATTACCACCCACAAATTCCACTTCACATCGGGCACATTTAGCAAAAAACTGTGAATTATATATGTGTGTGTGGGTACATACACTTACACACACACACACACACACACACACACACACACACACACACACACACACACACACACACACACACACACACACACACACGCATTCTTAAGTCCCCTAAAAAGTGTTCTTATATCATTCTCTTATTAACTGACCTGGAAGAGCTACAATATTCTGAAGGATTCTGTAACTCTTACTTACTTTGACTAGAAAATATTTCTTTTCTGGTATGTCTTAAGGATGGTAAATTATAAAAATGTAGGAATATCTACATTTATTTATTTATTTTTTATGCAGTGAAGGGTGTGTCTAGTCACTCTTGTAAGATCATAAGATCATTGTATCTCTTATTCAACAAATCACCAAAAATAACTTCAAAGTGTATGATTCCATGCCAGAAAAATAACAGGACTGCATAAAGGCTTCAAGAACTGTTAGTATATTCTGTTTTGTATAGAATACTTAAGAGAAAACTCTGCTTCATTTATAAGAAATTGTTTGTATGATGCCCCACCACTGGCCCAGTAATCAAGCAGCCTCAATCCTCACCACTGGCAACAGCGGGGGATGTACACTGGGAGGATGACAGGCACACATAGTATTTCCAGATGCAGCTCTCTGCATCAAGTGTAATTTCACTTAAGAGAAGACAGATACCACAGTCAGTCTAGGGTTGGTTTCTTGCTCTTTCTCCAGATCCCCAATAAGACTCTCCACTAGCACAGCTATAGAGTTGAGATCTCAGCTGGGTGGCCAATTCAAGACCTCCAACACTCTCTCTGTCCAACCAGTGCCCCTGCCCAAGTAGCTGACACACACACACACACACACACACACACACACACACACACACACACACACACACACACACACACGCATGCACGCACGCACGCACACACACACACACACACACACACACACACACACACACACACACATCTGGGAAAGCCTGGTACAGGTTTACTAGCTATGCCGCCTTCTGCCCAGGCTCTAAGTTAGTTATTACTTCCACCAGCCACCTCTTTATCAGCTACTTTAAGGCCCTTAACGAAGGGTGTCCAATCTTACTGTCTAATTTTACTATCAATACAAATGGCAGTTTGACCAAGAGCAAAGCTAATAGGAATGGCCTACACAGTGTCACCAAATAAATATGCAAGAACTCTTAGAACTTAAATATGTCTCACAAAGATAAGCCACAATGAAAGGTTTAAATGTATTTCTTCTTCTTCTTTCGGCTGCTCCCGTCAGGGGTCGCCACAGCAGATCAACTGTTTCCATTTCTTCCTGTCCTCTGCATCTTGCTTTGTCACACCAACCACCTGCATGTCCTCTCTCACCACATCCATAAACCTTATCTTAGGCCTTCCTCTTTTCCTGTTACCTGGCAGCTTCATCCTTAGCATCTTTTTCCCAATATATTCTGCATCCCTCTTCAGCACGTGTCCAAACCAATGTAATCTTGCCTCTCTGGCTTTGTCTCCAAACCTTCCAAACTGGGCTGACCCTCTAATATACTTATTCCTAATCCTGTCCATAAAGGTTTAAATGTATTTAATAATAAATAATAAAAGAACAAGAAAATAGTATATATTTACAGTGATATCAGAGTTCAAAATCATAGGAAATATTTAAAACAACATTGCAGGACAGTCTCAAATAAATAAAGAAAAATATCTAAAATAAACTTTGCTATATTCCTGACTATATCTAAGAGAATTACTGGTCCCTAGACTTACTCATAGCAGCAAGGCAGGTGTGATGAAGAGATCCTCTAGCTGATGTTGTCAGGTCAAAGACAGAATACTGAATGCTGAGTCTCTCTCAAAGAGTTCCTAAATTAATATCTCAAATATTACTGCTGGGATAGCTTGCAGAATGACATAATTTCTTGTCATCTGACTCTATCCCAGGTAAACCCCCCACCACTGAAAGCTAGCAGTATTTAACATCTACCTGTGAAACTACATAGACAATGGCTTTTCCTTAGATCTGTGTAGCTGTTGGAAGTAATAAAACAATAAAACACTTCCAAGACAATACAGAAAGTTCCCTAGATCTAGACATTGTGTCTGTTACTGCACTGAAATTGAAATAATACATATTTTTATGGCCTGGTCCTAAAACAATTTAATTTCAGCTATTTTTCTGAAGTTAACCTCCTGTGTCCCACTTGCCACTGTTAACATATATATTTAAACAGTTACAACAGTGCAAGTACATTTCTGTTCTATTCCAGTAGGGCATGCTGTGGTTACATTTTAAGCACTTTGCAAAAAAACTTTTCAACACACTCTTCTGGACCAGCTGTTTGATATATACATAACATACAGTTCTAATACAGTTGTAACACAAACATCTTACATGAAGCATGTTGACATTCACAAATGACACATAACCATTTACAAAATTCCAGACAGCTGTGCTGGCAGTATCTGTATTTGTTACATTTCTATATAAATAATGTTAATATTCACAGATTATATATAATTTTTTATAGAATTCCATATGGCTGGGCTGGTAGTATCTCCCTTTGTCACAGTTTGATCCAGTTCTGTTTGAAACCATATATTTGGAATTCAGTGCTGAGCAAAGCTAGCATTAGTGTGGAAAACATAATAATTAAATACTTATGAATAGTATACATTTGGGAAAAATAATACTTAAATTCTTATGAACAGTATAAAAGTAGAGCACTACATTTTATTCTTTGTCTTTCAAGAGTTGGGAATATGCTTCCACTAACGATGAGAAGTCCGTCATTAATGTTCTTCAAACTGATGTTCATATATATGTGGAAAATAGAAGGTAAACATGAAATATGAGCAATCATGGTTCTTGAAAGCTAAGTTGGTTGTAAGCTTGGCACTAAAAACCTATACACCTATGTAATCTCTTATATATTTTCTTTTTTTATCCTTTTTATTTTTGTGATTTCTTTTATCTATTTATTTGAAATGGGTGTTACAGATGTAATGAAGGCAGGAGGCACTGTTTCTTGCTGTTCTTTTGTCTTTCATTGTAAATGTTGTTAAAACATTTTAGTATTAGTACAAATCAATAAGAACCTACTTTGAATGTTAAGTTTTAATCATCAGTTATAGATACATCAATTAGTTTTAAGCAGAATCTTTGCTTCATGTTTAATTTGATGAATGTTTTACATTCTCTGATATGAAATATTTTTCCTTCTCAATAAATTAAACAAATTGCAATAGCTTAATCTAACATAACATAAACTCAGGACTTTGAATTAAAACTAACTCCATATATCCTGTCATTATGACATTGTATGTACCTGCCTCCATGTATTCAATCAACAATATGTTAAATTCATCTATTAGGTTCACACTGTTCTTTGACTCCTTGAAGGCTAATATGAAAATAATCTGTTAATCTTCTATACTCCATTGAATGCAAACAAACTGTTTTAAGTCTTTGTATGTTGATTTTGTGTTTCCTGAAGTACTCATTTGTCTCTGAATCCCCTAAATTTTAAAATAATTTTTTTGTGCTATGCACATTCCATTATCTGTTGCCAGACACTATGATTGATCTAACTAAAATCACTGAAAAGTGAAACCAAGGTGTAGAATTTCCTGCCAAATATTTGATAGAGCACTCTTTTCCTAGCTATTCGTCAAACGATTCTCAATTGTCCTTTTTATTTTCAGATGCAAAGCAAGACGTTATTAATTATTTTATTTTATTTTGTTTTACACTCAGTCCCATGCCTTAAGGCCTCCCACGCCAGCCCCTATTGACCCATTTTCTCCCCCTATGGGATGAGAACCAGAACATTCATTCCATAGCCAGACCAGGAAACCTATATCCCATTCATTCCTTGCCTACAATGAATGTGTATCAGCCCACTGATTTCTTTTTGAAGGTGAGTCAGGAACCAGCAGGCCATTGTGCTGAGACAGAAGTCAGCAGGCACTGGTCATGAAAGCCGCTCCCTCCCTCCCTACCTAACTCGATCACTGTGGTAATTGGTGGCTTCACTGAAGATGGTGCTTTAGGAAACTCCCTGTGTATGCCTCCATGTACCCCAGGACAGCCTTTATAGCTTTAATTCATCATGGGCAATGCAAACCTAATGTCTGCTGCCAGCAGTTCCTCAACACTCCTGTTAGTGTCAGTGATGTAGTGGGTCACATCATCCCACTCCTCCAGGGATAGTTAAGTCAGTGATGACCATTCTATACCTGCTAATCACACTCAGGTAATTTGGGTCAGAGGCATGGTTTTATCCCTTGATGGCACAAGGTCAAGTGATGGCCACTTATGTCCATTCTCCTTAGCACCTGAACTGCTAATCACACTCGGGTAATTTGGGTCACAGCCAGGGTTTGATCCCTTGATGCCACAGGATTAAGGCAGCAGCATGTTGCTTTAGTAGTATCTACCATGTTCTGCACATCTGCAAGAAATGAATTGTGGCACCTCACTAACATATATTGTACAGTGTAGTGGGGCTGAAAGGTAAGACTTTGGTAACTTCCCTACTGATAGAAACCAGTCACCTGCATTGTCATTCATGCTCTTCTCCATACTTTTTATAAAACAGGAAGATCAGAACAGAGACAAGCTCCAGTTTTAAATATTTATTACCTACCCTATCACTCCCAGGCACTGTGAAAGTCTTCAGATGGCCAATATTTCCTACTCATCTCCTCTATCATTATTAGCTTCCCAAAATTGCATCAGTTCTCAGATCTTCTTTAAATATTCCCAACATTGCCACTTTAATTAATTTATTTGTAAAGTTTATGACAGACAGATGCGAATTACCACCACCAGTTTCTGATTCGGATGCTGCCTTTTTTAGAACAACATTCGTTCTTCCTTTGCGATGTACAGCTACATGTAGCCATTGGGAACATATATTGCAGCCAGAGTGGAAACAATGAATTTCTCAAGAAATATAAATACTAGGAGGATCGGACTCTATGAAATAGTCATCTGCAGATTGTGTGGGACATCTGCAACTTAACCTTTTATATTCCTCTGTGAAACTAGCCAAAGCATTTGTGTTTTCTTCTTTGCCGTTTGCTGACATCCTTTTTAAATTTGTGTTCATTATATTAAATTCTGCCCAGTCTTTTTATTTCTCATGGTCTTAATCTTATAAACTTTTTGTATTTAGAAAACTCTTTGTTTCTATACTTATATGCTTGCTGTCACTGTTTTAGTTTTCCCCCCCATTAATTCTACACCATTATTTTGAGCTCCACTACCTGCAACTAGATGACTCATTTGCTCCTTCTATGGGAAGGGAACTAAGCCCACTTACTACCCAGACAAGGTTAGAACTCAATAGCCCATTTATTCCTTGTCTAGGGTGAGAGCCTTGTTCGGCATTTATTTTTCCGAGGTACAGGCAAACATAGGAGGATTGTGGCTGACAAAGTTCGCAGATGACTGCAAACTGGGCGCCATAATTGATACTCCAGCGGACACAAACATCCTTCAGAGAGGCCTCATAGAAACAGATAATTGGTGCCAGAGCCATGGCCTTAAGCTAAACGCCAAAAAATGTATAGTCATACCCTTTGGGAAAAACAAGGTACCGACAAATTACCACATAGGTGGTAATCCATTAAGTACGGAAGAGGTAATCAGGGACCTAGGGACCCAGGTTGACAGTAACCTCTCATTTGACACTCACATTGCCAAAGTGGTTAGGAAGACCTTCTATATTGCCCACCTTATCATGAAGGGTTTCACATCTAGATCAAGAGAGGTCATTGTGCCCTGTACTCTTCTCTTATCAGGCCAATGATTGAGTACAATGCCCCATTTGGGATGTATCTCACCCGACACCTGCAGCAGTTGGAAAGACCCCAAAAGTTCCTCACCAAGAGGATAAAGGGTCTTAAACATATGTCATATGCTGCCCGACTGAAAAACTCCAGCTCTATTCAGTCGCATACCGCCTACTCAGAGGTGATCTGTGCCTGACGTACAAGGCCATGTCCAATCCTGAATTAATGGACATGCTCCACCTCAAAAAATCCAAATCCATCAGAGCCACGAGAACAAGTGACTTAAACCTCAACACAGAAATAAATAGAACGTGCTGGAGGGACAGATTCATAACCCAGAGGCTCCCTACACTCTGGAACAGAATCCCAGTCCATGTTAGGCAGAGCCCCTCACTGACTCTGTTCAAGAGAAATCTTGACGAGTGGATGGGAGATTGTAGGTTTACCCCAGGGGTCATCTCTTTATCACTACTAGACAGAGGCATAGTAAACTAAACCCTAAAAGGGCATAGTATTCTCATCCTAAGGGGTGGTGTAAGCCACATACACTCTGGCTAGGCTTATAAATGCCCTAGGGCAGATAGCCTAGTACGAACCTATGAACCTATGAACCTATGAGCCCATCATTCCTCTTAAGGTGGTTAGGGAGTGGACTATCTACCTAACCTATCTACTCATGATGGCTGTGATGTCCCCAAACCCTACTTCCTCGGTGGGTGTGTGTGTGTGTGTGTGTACATACTCTATTGCACATACCAACTCCCTTGGTTTCAGCTGCAGAGTAATGTCCCCCAACTCATAATGCTGTCTCCTATACTTCAACAGTCTTGGAGGGGTCAGCATGCAAGCAGGCTAAACATATTCATTTCCCAGGGATGGGAGAACTGGTGTTGGCTACTCATGCTACTCCCTGTATGACACTTCCAGCTTCTACTACTACTGTATGAAGATGGGTCTTATGGGGCACTATCATGGCTTTATACTTTTTTTTTATACAACACAAGTGCCCCATTTCAGGGACAAGTAGAGAGCATTGTCTGGTCAAGTTGGTTGCTCAGAGTCACACACTAGGCAAATGGAGGTGGAAAGAATCAAACCTTCTACCATTGGCTACAGGAAGCAGCTTGTTAACAGCTCAGAGCCTATCCTCTGTGTTAACTGCTAGATTATTTTAATTCTTATGATACTAATTATTTTTTTGACATAAATAATTCAGACACAGCCTCTAAATTCCCAATTAACAGATTATATGCTATAGCTAAGCACATATTGCCCAATTCATTCCTCTAGTCCTAGGTTTTCAGATCTTGCCTCATAACCACTTATTTGGCATGCATCCTTCTATATGAATTTCACCCTCTTTTCTTTTTTTAATTAAATTAGATCACTGAACTTGATTTACTCATTTTTATCTACAGTTGACAAAGAGAGTTAAACTGTAGCTCCTGTGGTATAGAGCTTTATTCCTGCAGTCCTTATTTACCTACTGTGTGACCTTGAGCAGGTTATTTAACCAGACATTTTCACCTGGGATGTCCTTGAAAAGAGACTGTGTGCTCAGTGGACCTACCTGGTCAACAAATGGGTATTATTATAGTCCACATTTCATCTGGAATACATTAGGATCTACACAAACAAAGGATGTGATAACTTTTTTGATTTACATCTTCAAAGGGAGAAATAACTTTTTTAAACTTAATTTCACAGGTCGGATTTCAGTAGATTAAAATCTAGTATAAGCTTCCATATGGGAAAGTTGAAATGCAATACAAGTTAATGAAAGTAATTTACTAAATTCCTTCAAGACAATCATGGCTATAATTATCTGCTAAATTAATTCTAGGATATTGTTTCTGAAGCATACTTAAATCCCATACTAAGAGTGAGTTAAATGTTTTAGTCACCAATAATTCACCCCTGAGCTTTTTTAGTCGTGTTCCTATTGTCTAAGCTGAATAATAGATTGTAATTAAAAGGGAACAAGTTCCCATATATCTGTTTCAAAATGAATTGCATGAATATTACATAAACAGTTACACCACTAATTAATGATATCAACCAGCCTACGACAGCTATAGCTGTTGTAATTTACAAACTATAGGGTATTACTTCATTTTTTCAGCCATATCCCTCATTACTATAACAATGTCAAGTTTATAATGCAGAATCATGTCCTCCCATTTTAGAAATGTTGACATTGGTCTTCCCATATTTTTATATTTAGTATGTAGAAGAAATAGCTATCCAGTGTGATAGCAGAATGCCTTTTTTGTTTGACGTATAACAAGCAGCTGCTTGTCTTAACTGCATACAGTAATTTTCTTTTACTCTTTGCGGATACATGCAGCCAGCCTCTGGCATATTTACTATACCTGTTACACTTAATGGATTTTCTGTCTCTAATGCAGGCTACATTTCCAGTTCTGCTTTTATCAGTATTCTCCTGTAGTTCTGCCATAGTGCCTTACCATATCTAGACATTAGCTTCCACAATGTCAAACTATTAAATGTTTTTTTTTTCTGTAATACCAAAAAGTGTAGACATGGCCTTCATAATATCACTATACTTTCATTATCTGCTGCTGTGTAACTAGTCACTTGCTTCCAAGTCCATTTGATGTAACCCACTGTTATCACAATTCTCCCTTTTTGGTCTTGTACTGTGAACATCCAGGTCAGTTTGTTGAGGTGCACTATTCTTTCTTACTTCCCCCTCATCTGTTCCCACAGCTGTTGTCCTACACTTTCTCCTGCTCTGTATTCTTATGAATTCCTCATCCATTTTAAACATCTTTATTAAATCATCACATTTTAAGATGCAACATGTGTTCAAATTAGTGACTTTGTTACATTCCCAAACAAAATTATGCACAGTTTCCTTTCTCTTCCCCATTATATATGTACAATATTGGACATCTACTCATGGAAAATCCACTGAAGCCTGCTTGATGTATAAAAATATCTACACAAACACTTCAGTGCAAAACTCCTTACCTTCTTGACAATGTTGCATACTTGGGAGCTCAACAGATTTCATACCATTGTACCTTTGTAATTTGCCTTATATCCTCTTTTCCACAATCATTTCTAACCTCCTCTGAATAAAATGCAATGTTTTATTTGCCCTGCTAATAATCCCTTTTTTAGCACCTCTATTTTTTCAGACTTAGAGTTTACTAGATATTCTACAAGAGCTGGTCTTGCAGTTTTATCCTTTGCATTTAATCCCATGCTAAACACATTCTTGTAAGGGGTGGAAAAACAATTATGGCAAATACTTTATTTAGATAATTTTGTCATATCTAAAGTTTAACATCTAAAAGTTTTGTGCAGAAAATTAAGGCCATGAACTGCTAACAAGCTTCACCTTGCAGTATTAAGTTTGGTTCCTTCTGCCTCTTTTTTATCTACTTTGTGATTTTCACACTGTGTTTCAAATCAGGTACTTGTCACTTGTCTCTAGAGGGTTTCTCTGGTTAAAAGATAAATAAAATAACAATAATAAAGGACATTTTCATCATATCTGAAATTCCAGAATATGTAGTAAAATGTATGTGCCATTTGAATTATATATAGTCCAAATATATAAGTAAACTGAAATGAATATACAATTATTTCTTAAAACTAATAGCTATGTATCCAAATTGTGAACACACAGTGGCACAGAAAAAATAAAATCTCCTGCAAGACTTTTAAAATTAAAATCAGTTAAAAAGTTAAATTACTATAACAGCACATACATTAAACTAAGTATAATAAACTCAATTTTCCATGAAGCCTGGTTCTGTTGCTAAAGGCCTGCAGCTTTTCATTTTCCAATTGAAAAGTATTATAATAAAACAATAAAGCTGCCTTTATGTCATGGAGGACTGGAGCATTAAACAGGTGATCAGAGGTGAGTTAGTAGCCTGTGTGCTTGAGAAGGCAGCCAAGGATGGAAAGGAATGAAGAAGCATAGCCTGCTGACCTTCTCTGGGGAGAGGGAGTTGAGATTTATCACCAGGAAAAATATGGGAGCCATCTGTTACTTAAGGATGATGTAATTACCCAAAAGGTTACGGCTATGTCATATTCAGAAGTGGCTGATGGTCTCACACTACAAACGGTGCACGCACCCTGATCAAGAATTTATATGGCATGCAGAAGAAATGTCAGAGTAATAAAAAAATAAGTATTGGTTGCCCATGAACCTCTGGATGATGTCTGCACCATAATAAACTTAATCCTGCTAGGGAATAAACAGAGTCACATTAAGCAGCTAGATAGTTGTTAGATATGGTAGAGAATAGATAAAGTTCAATGCTGTTTGTTTACAAAGGCTAATAGTTCTAGATGTTATGTTCTATCAACAGTAGACTGATCCACTGTTTTAGCCTACATAAACCAAGCATCCGTTGCTTTCCATATGTATTATGTAATAGTTTACTTATTAAAATTATGAAGCTACATGCACTGGTTCTAAACTGAAGCTTCTGTATATTCTAAAGTAGATTTCAGCAAACATGTTATAATAACTGCTGAACTCAACAACTTTTCAAATGACACCAGTGATATTACAAAAAAAAAGACATTCTAACCAGTCAAGTGCATGATTTTTTTTTTTTATTTACTTTTTTATTTTTGTCTGTTACCACTGACTTCCGGATCGTCTACTGCCAGTGACCTAATAATCCCCTCTTGGATCAATGAGGAAAGATCCTACATATAGCAGCACCCAATTCCCAAGTATAGGTTCCATGGGAACAAGCCTTCAGGTACCAAGACTGGAGCAGGAGCAGGTAAGGATCTGTCATACCATGCTTAACAGGGTTTTTCCATATCCCAGTCCTGTGTGCTGGCATTACTTTTGAGGTTGTGTCTGCTCTGGGCAGCAACTACTCCTCCTTGGCCAATGTACGTGACCCAGCACAGTGATTCTTCTAAGCTATGGACTCCGCTGGGGCTTGATGAACAATCAGCTCATATCAGAATGCTGCATTGTCCCAGACAGGCCCCCTCCCCATCATCCTTATTGGGTGTCAGAACTTTCGTCACCTGGTGTGTAGTGAGGGATTCATCCCTCTGCTGCTGGAGATTGCCTATAGAATATACAATCTTAATAAGTATTGTGTGTCTATTGGCAACAGATGGTGTTTATTAGAAGAAAGGCTTCATGCAATTCATATTTTTATGAGGAAGAAAACTGGTGAGAAACTGCAGAAAGAATGTACTTTAATGGTACAAGTTGTCTATGAAGAAAAGCCAGAATACTGAATGTTTATCAAGAATTTCTAAAGTAAATTATATAAATGAGTGAAACTACTAAGCTCTCAAACAATATGGTGGCAATAAGCAGTGCTTGCAGCCTGTGTACTCTATTCACTGACACTCAATTATTGTGCAGTTCCTAAAGCTGTGCACATAATACTGCTGCCTGTTAAAAATGCAGCACAATCCACCAACTAAAGAAGGCATAGATATCACATGACGTTATCAAGGAAGATGATGCCTGTGAATAAAGACTATTCCAAGGATTCATAAAGATCACCACCATGGGCCTCAAAGACTATAGTAAAAAGGCCCTGTTTATTTCATGTGGTAATTTGCAATTCAGTGACATATTAGCTGCAAGGAAGAAGGAGCTCATTATTTGCTAATTTGCATGCGTATGAATTGAATCATGCAAGCAGAAGCAGACCCCATTCACTCTTCCACACACAATAAACACACTCAAACACAAACACACATACAGACCACAGACCCCATGCCCGTCCCTGTGTTGTCCTATTGTCCTCACTGTCTCCTTTTTCCTTGTCCTGGTAATTCCAGAAATTTGAGTTTTATACTTCGTTATCCTTCAGTAAATGTATGCTAGGGCAAAAGGTGTCATCCTAGCGATTCTCTCCATTTGCGCTTCGAGGTTGAGGGGTATGCTTAGAGTTTCCTATCACCTTCCCTTGTATATCACAACATGTCACAGCCATTGCATCATGTTAAGGATTCTCAATATATGTATAAACCAACCATGTTAAACTAACTTCACAGAGTAGCTAGTTAATGTAGGAATTTTATGTGTCAATTGTGCGCAGTTCAAATTCCACCGTCCCCATTTGTACTTCAAATTTTATTCTTTTTACCTCTGTTTTTCAAATTCTATCCCTGGTGTTTAGTGGTTGCACATAGGGCTAATATATTCTGTGTAAAGTGGGAGGGCATAGGGCTTGAATCGTTTTATTGCATTTTAAAGCATGCTACTTATCCCTGGTGTCCAATGTCCCCACCTCCACCAATTCCCATTGTAAGTGCTACTTCGGCATGCATTTAAAGAGTTATTCCTGGTATCTAGTGGTTTCACCCACCCTATGCTGCAGGCTCTGCCAATTAGTCTAGGGGGTATGTGGAGGTAAAACAGTCACCTGAACCCATATGCACATTTGCAGATGCACACACTAAACAGCCCCTTCCCCAACTGATCATACTCAAAGACACATTAATCCATTCACACGCACAAACACTGATCCACCTCTCTGACTGTCTGTCTGCTAATTCTCCTACCACTATCTCCTGGGAAGACACACACTCTTCCCAGTACTTACCTTCCAGCTTATCAGTGGGAGTGGTAACCACTAGGTAGACTATCTACCACAAGATGAGTGGTTTCTGGTTCTGAAATTATAGTTTATTGGCCATTTGGGCAGTTTTTCTATCTCTTTCAACTTTCTGGTTTAAAACCCCACGTTTGCGTGGGTTTGTGCTTGTTTAAGCTCTGTGGATCCTGTTTTGGCATCCTGCAGACTGCAAGAGCAACAGAAAGGAGAAAGAGAGACTTTAACTGCCTCAATTTTTATTCTTTTCTGATTATACTGCTTTCTGCACTTGATGTAAGTTGTTTTGTCATTTAACTGAATTTATTTTAACTGTATCTGCTTTAATATTGCTACATACTCAAGTGTGCACTGCATTTAAAGTATTTTTATTACCGTTTTAACTGTTTTTTCTGCAAAAAAAAACAAACAAAAAATTCTAAGCTTGTGTCCTGCCTTTCCTGTTACCAGAGTAGTCCAGATACAGATTTACTGTATCCAGGACTGTTTTGTATGTTTCCGAGTTCCCCAGACCTTTCTGTGTTAGAGGGAAACCTTCCAGCTTATCAGTGGGAGTGGTAAGCACTAGGTAGCCTATCTACCACAAGACAAGTGGTTTCTGGCTCTGAAATTGTAGTTTATTGGCTGTTTGGGCATTTTATCTATCCTTTTCAACTTTCTGGTTTAAAAGCCCATGTTTGCGTAGGTTTGTGCTTGTTTAAGCTCCGCAGATCCTATTTTGGTGTCCTGCAGACTATAAGAGCTACAGAAAGGAGAAAAAGAGACTTTAAGTGCCTCCATTTTGATTTTTTCTGATTATACTGCTTTTTGCACTTGATTTAAGTCATTTTTTCATTTAACTGTATTTATTTTAAGTGTATTTGCCTTAATATTGCTACACAGTCAAGTGTGCCAGCTTGTACTGCATTTAAAGTATTTTTGTTACTGTTTTAACTGTTTTTGCAGCAAAAAAAAGGATCTAAGCTTGTTTCCTGTCTTTCCTGTTACTAGAGTAGTCCAGATACAGATTTACTGTATCCAGGACTGTTTTGTAAGATTTTTTTGTAAGTTTATGAGTTCCCCAGACCTTTCTGTGTTAGAGGCAAGCCTTCCACCTTATCAGTGGGAGTGGTAAGCACTAGGTAGCCATTCTACCACAAAAGGAGTGGTTCCTGGCTCTGAAATTGTAGTTTATTGGCCATTTGGACAGTTTTTTTATTCCTTTCAACTTTCTGGTTTAAAAGCGGTAAACTATTACCAGTGCCAGAAAGTCTGCTCGTCAATTTTTCCCTTAGATCTTTGTAGTTCTCTTCTCTCTCACACTTTAATTAGCTTATTCACCTAGCACTTCATCAGACTTTTTGTAAAAATTATTGTAGCACACATAAGTGCTATCAGCACTAGACATCCTATAAAGAAACAGCTCCAGTACTTAGTAATGATGACCATCCTTCCTGGCATGAATAAAGGTCTGTTCCCTGTGCTTTCCCCTATTAACCTGGTGAACTTGGGCATTCTGAGGCAGTATAGCAACTGCCTCATGTACACAGACAACCCTCTTCTCTTACCTCCCAGCACTCAGGCTTGTGAGAGATGCACTTATATCTCCAAATTGGAAGCCATGCACTCTCCAGCCAAGACTGGAATATTTGGTCAAGAGGAGAAGGTCAACACCTGCACCACACCACATGGAACACATAGCCCTCCAGAACACCCACCATTCCAGCCCTCACATAAAAACACAAACCACACAACCACCTTTGCAGAGGCTCTCAATAGAAATCTACCCAAACAGCAGAGACCTCAAAGGCAGAAAAGCACTTGACCACCACAACATAGCACAAATCACAAGACACACAGCTCACCTACACAGTGTGCCCCTCAGCCTAAGCCCCTAAGGCAAAACAGCTTGACCAGTACAATAATCATAGGTGACTCAATAGTGAGGCACACTGATGTCTCACTCACTAGGTTGAATAAGGAGAAGGTAACAGTCAGCTGTCTGTCAGGTGCCAGAATCCAACACATAACACATGCACTGAGGTCAGTCCACAACAAATACAAGTATGGCTCTGTCATTGTCCATGTGGGTGTGAATGACCTGAGATGCACCTCCCTGGACTACACAAAAAGAGACATTGTGGAGCTCTTGGATTATGTCGCCCAGGCAGGTATGACCCTAGCCTTGAGTAACATCCGACCATCACCCAGAATGGTACCGCAGTACAAACCAAAAGTGATTGACTTCAACAATTGGCTAAATTTCTGGTGTCATTCTAAGGGGATCGAGTATCTGTCTGCTTGGGATGACATGACTGACAGACCTTGATGCTTTGCCAGAGATGGCCTGCATCTGTCACCCATGGGTATCCGGGTACTGGCTAAGGCTCTTGCCACCCCACTGTGCCTTTTTTAGGCAGTGTTCCATAGAACAAATTACCATCATAACAGTTATAAATAAATGTAATCTGGAGGGGGGGGTCATGCTGCTCAACGCTAGAAGTCTAAATCTCAAGATGCACTCACTTGAAGCACTCCTCAAAATGCAGAACATTGACATTTGTGCTGTAATGGAGACCTAGTTTAAAGTAGCAGAAAGCACCCCTGCATTACCAGGCTATAACCCATTCCACACCTTTTGGCCTCAGAACATGGACCAAAGCTCAAAAGGTGGTGGTGTCTCCATATTCATAAAGGATATGCACACCTCCAGATTAGTAGCCCAGCATAACACATCTGATATACTCCAGGTACAACTAACATTGGGTAAGACGGCGATTTAGGTCATAGCCTGCTATAGGTCCCCATGTCCCAAGACTCTCACTCCACATTCCTAAGAACCCTGGTAGCTATTAAGATGCAGTCCAACACTCTCATACTAGGTGATTTCAACTACCCCTCCATCAACTGGGAAAACTACTCATGCACCAATGCACTGGCCCAATGCTTCTTGGAATTCATCAATTCCAATGCCCTGGACTAGCTCATTCTTACCCTCACTACAGGAAGCAACATCCTTGACCTGGTTATTACTAACATGGGCAACTGTTGCTCTAAACCAACAGTCAATTCCTCCCTGGTTAGATCTGACCACAAACTAATCACCATGGAAATCCACATCTCACCCACACCCCAGCAAAGGTATCCACTATGAAAAACTTCTCTGAAGCTGACTTTGGACTCCTAAAAACAGAGGAGGCTAACTTCACAGCACCCATGCCAATGGAAAATAGATGCATGACTGCTGAATCATACACCAATGCACTGTACGGATATGTACATAAATGTATGGAACTAGCCATACCCAACAGAACCAAGACACTCTCCTCCAAAAAAGAGGAAGCCAATCTGGTGGTGCCCTATCATTAATAAACTCTACAACAGAAGGAAGAAGATGTTGTAGAAAAAGGTCCCAATACTGGAAAAATTCCCTTATTAGCCTCAACAAAAAGTTGAGATCCCTCATCAAAACCTCCAACACCAGCTATGAAGGCAGAATTGCAGCAGACAGTAAAAACAACCACAAAGCCTTCTATAGTTATATCAAGAATCTCCATGCACCATGCACTTCTAATTTGTTGGCAAGTCAACAGTTGAACAGTCAAGTGGTTAAGCCTAAGGATAAGTCTGTTCACATCCCTTTGGCATTTCCGCCTCTCCCTTTACCCAAACGGGACAGTTACATACCCAAAGACAGGACACAATTGAACAGGGGGAGGAAACGCTCTCTACAACTATTGGAGACAGAGAAGATACCTTCTCAAACAATAAAGAAAATGTGGCAGAAGTTGAGAGGGGAATAATTTGTAATTTATCTAAAAGGGCCTTTTCGAATATGGAGTTGAATGTTTTAAATAAAGGTATGTCATTTATACCAGCTTCTAACATGTATTTATCAGAGATGATAATTGATATCAAAATGTTTACCAGGAATGTCATGTTACGAACTATGTTTGAAAATACAAATATGAATATGTATAAGAAGCCAAGTTGTTATATGCCTGTTTTGGATCCTATATTAGAAGCGTTTAGCTGAGTATGTGACAATGAAGTTAGAGCCTATTTTTTGAATACTACTAGTAAACGGAAACATTTTAGGAATCTGACCAATAATGAGTGGACTGTCCTGTATGACTTACAAAAGGATGACACAGTTATTTTCAGACCAGCAGACAAAGGAGGTTCTCTGGTCATTCTTGACAGAGATTGTTATTTTGCATTAATGGATGAGTTATTAAATGATGCCAATACATATTGTTCCATTAATTTAGACATTGTTCATCACATCATTGATGAGATTCATAGAATTTTAAGTAGTTATTTAGTTATTAATATGATTAATCTTGATTTATACAATTATTTTAAAATTACCCATCCTATCATACCTGTTTTGAATGGTCTACCAAAAGTACATAAATCAATGCACAGACCCCCTATGATACCTATTGTCTCTGGTGGAGGATGGGCCCTTGAATCAATATCTATTTTTGTTGAGAAAGAATTAGGAAAGTTGCTAGATAAAGCTGAAGTGATTCTTAAAGATACTAGACATTTTATAGTCTCTATGTCTTCATTTTTAAGTTCTTGCACTGATTTGAATGACCTTAGTTTTATTACGTTGGATGTACAGTCACTTTTTACAAGTATACCCAATGAACAAAGTTTGAAAATATTACATGATGTTATAAAAGAGATGGCAGTTTTACTGATAGTAAGAATGTGTTGCTGTGTGGCCTACTTAGCATTATATTGGAACATAACTTGTTTTGTTTCAACGGGCAGTATTATTGGCAATGGCAGGGGGTAGCTATGGGGACCCCCTGCACCAATAATTATGCCAATTTGGTTATGAGTGGTTGGGAAGAGAAATATATGCTAAGTCAACATACATATAGGAAATATATAGCCTTTCTTAAAAGGTTTGTGGATGACCTTTTTTTCTTTGGCAAGGGCCACATGAATTAATACCACATTTTGTGCAATATTTGAATATAACCACCAATTTCCTTAAATTTACCCATCACCATTCATATACTGCCATAGATTTCATTGATGCAAAGATATATAGGACATTAGATGGCCAAATAGCCACACTTATGTTCAGGAAAAAATGTAGGGTAAATGCTACCCTACACAGGAATAGAATGCATCCGAAGAGGGTTTTTAAGAACGTACTGAAGGGCCAGGGCATGTGGATGTCCAGACTAGATAGTGTTCAAGAGGTCTTTGATACAGATCTAGCTATGCTAAAGGATGAATTCAAATTCAGAGGCTATAAACATGCTGAGGTAGATCAAATGGAACGTGAGGTTACTGAATTAAGACCCATGAATGCATGCCCTTTTCTCTATGCCAATAATTCAGTTTCCCACAATGGGAATACACAACAATCCAATGAACATCTAGTGAATTTTATGATGAATTATACTAGTGATCATAGAGCTTTGTGTGACATTATCAAGAAAAACTGGCCTATACTTATGTCACATGAAATAATTAGTCAGGTTGTAGGACCACGACCAAATTTTGCTTTTAAAAACAAGTGCAATCTTAAAAAGATGCTATGCTATAAACATAACAATTCACATATTTCTATAAATAATGGATGTACCACTATGTGTGGCAAATGCAATTATTGCTCATTTATAGATACAGTATCTAGTTTTATACATCCAACCACACATTTTAAATACACTAGCAATTCTTATACCAATTGCTGTAGTATATATGTGGTCTACTTAGCTAGTTGTTTATCTTGTCGAAATCTCTATGAAGGAAAAACCAAGAGACAATTAAATGAAAGGATACGTGAGCATTTATTAGCTATTAGGAAGAATGATTCAACAAATGCCCTAGCCTGTCATGTGAGGGACACAGACTCTACACATACATTTATGTTTAGAGTTTTAGAACAACTTAAGCCTGGCTGCAGACTGGGAGAGCTTAACATTCTAGAACAGCAAGAGAGTAGTTGGATTATTTGTTTACACAGCAATACACCACCAGATTTGAATACCTCTATCCCTTTAAAACACTTTCTTAAAAGGCGGAGACTATTTAAGTGATTTTATTCTGTGATAGGTTAGTTTGAATTGCTATGTATTTTATAAGCAGTGTATGTGAAATTGTATTTTTTATGGTCTGAAGAAGTGCTCAGGAGAGCATGAAAGTGCTTACCATTCATTAAACTGTTTTTTATCACATCTGCCTTGGTTTACCTTGTGGATTTTTGGAAGTCTTTTAGATTTTATTGTTTTATTTCCACTGGTACTTTGTTCCACTGTGGCATTTTTTGTGTTTTTTCTGCTTTTTGTGTTATTGCTACTGTGGACCATGGTGGATGTGAATGGTATAGAACTGGATTATGTTCCAAAATATAAATGTTCTAATTTAAAACGTTTTGAAAGTATGACCTTGATATCGGAGAACCCGTAACTTAATTGTACTGCTGTGAATACTATAGATGAGACAACTGAACCTGGTTATGACCGTCAACTGATGTTTAAAGATTTAAGAGCTTTAAAAGCTGATTTGCAGAAGCTTAGATGTTACCAATGTCAGCGACTTCATCTTGAAGCTATCGCATTTTGCAGATGCCTACATATGGTGAGCAATTTTTAGATTTATTAAGAGATTGGCAGAAGCTAAATTTAGATCTAAGCTTCAGTCACATGAAGCTATTGATACAGTATTTTCTTCCATTTGAAATACAACTTACAACAGCGATTCAGGAAAGACAATCCAATTTGTGTGCTACTTTTCCTGAGAATGTGATATTTCCAGCATTAGATGAATTAACTGACAAAATAATCTCTTTCCAGAATCGCCTGTTCAAAATCAAAAGGCATAAGCTAGAAAGAGATTTATGCGATTTCTCTAATGGCCATGTCTTTTCCTGGCCAAGAACTAAAGCTACTGGCTCAAATTTAGAGCCAGTGGTGGAACGCAATAATTCCTTGATTCGATTGGAGCCGACAGACACACCTATCCTGATGATGCCATTGCGGAGACCAGAAGTGGTGCCGGATGACAATACGACGAACACATGGGCTTCAGCAATTCAGATGGAGACATCCATAGCAGCAGCTATAGCCGACAATGCTGCTTATGAACCATTCACTTCTAATTTGTTGGCAAGTCAACAGTTGAACAGTCAAGTGGTTAAGCCTAAGGATAAGTCTGTTCACATCCCTTTGGTGTTTCTGCCTCTCCCTTTACCCATACGGGACAGTTATATACCCAAAGACAGGACACAATTGAACAGGGGGAGGAAACACTCTCTACAACTATCGGAGACAGAGAAGACACCTTCTCAAACAATAAGAAAATGTGGCAGAAGTCGAGCAGGGAATAATTTGTAATTTATCTAAAAGGACCTTTTCGAATATGGAGTTGAGTGTTTTAAATAAAGGTATGTAATTTATATCAGCTTCTAACATGTATTTATCAGAGATGATAATTGATATAAAAATGTTTACCAGGAATGTCATGTTAAGAACTATGTTTGAAAATACAAATATGAATATGTATAAGAAGCCAAGTTGTTATATGCCTGTTTTAAGTCCTATACTAGAAGCGTTTAGCTGTATATGTGACAATGAAGTTAGAGCCTATTTTTTGAATACTACTAGTAAATGGAAACATTTTAGGAATCTGACCAATGATGAGTGGACTGTCCTGTATGACTTACAAAAGGATGACACAGTTATTTTCAGACCAGCAGACAAAGGAGGTTCTCTGGTCATTCTTGACAGAGATTGTTATTTTGCATTAATGGATGAGTTATTAAATTATGCCAGTACATATTGTTCCATTAATTTAGACATTGTTCATTACACCATTGATAAGATTCATAGAATTTTAAGTAGTTATTTAGTTAGTAATATGATTAATCTTGATTTATACAATTATTTTAAAATTACACATCCTATCATACCTGTTTTGAATGGTCTACCAAAAGTACATAAATCAATGCACAGACCCCCTATGATACCTATTGTCTCTGGTGGGGGATGGGCCCCTGAATCTATATCTATTTTTGATGAGAAAGAACTAAGAAAGTTGGTAGATAAATCTGAAGTGATTCTTAAAGATACTAGACATTTTATAGTCTCTGTGTCTTCATTTTTAAGTTCTTGCACTGATTTGAATGACCTTAGTTTTATTACGTTGGATGTACAGTCACTTTTTACAAGTATACCCAATAAACAAGGTTTGAAAATATTACATGATGTTATAAAAGAGATGGCAGTTTTACTGATAGTAAGAATGTCTTGCTGTGTGGCCTACTTAGCATTATATTGGAACATAACTTGTTTTGTTTCAACGGACAGTATTATTGGCAATGGCAGGGGGTAGCTATGGGGACCCCCTGCACCAATAATTATGCCAATTTGGTTATGAGTGGTTGGGAAGAGAAATATATACTAAGTCAACATACATATAGGAAATATATAGCCTTTTTTAAAAGGTTTGTGGATGACCTTTTTATTCTTTGGCAAGGGCCACATGAATTAATACCACATTTTGTGCAATATTTGAACATAACCACCGTTTTCCTTAAATTTACCCATCACCATTCATATACTGCCATAGATTTCCTTGATGCCAAGATATATAGGACATTAGATGGCCAAATAGCCACACATATGTTCAGGAAAGAATGTAGGGTAAATGCTACCCTACACAGGAATAGCATGCATCCAAAGAGGGTTTCTAAGAACGTACTGAAGGGCCAGGGCATGTGGATGTCCAGACTAGATAGTGTTCAAGAGGTCTTTGATACAGATCTATCTATGCTAAAGGATGAATTCAAATTCAGAGGCTATAAACATGCTGAGGTAGATCAAATGGAATGTGAGGTTACTGAATTAAGACCCACGAATGCATGCCCTTTTCTCTATGCCAATAATTCAGTTTCCCACAATGGGAATACACAACAATCCAATGAACATCTAGTGAATTTTATGATGAATTATACTAGTGATCATAGAGCTTTGTGTGACATTATCAAGAAAAACTGGCCTATTCTTATGTCACATGAAAAAATTAGTCAGGTTGTAGGACCACGACCAAATTTTGCTTTTAAAAACAAGCGCAATCTTAAAAAGATGCTTTGCTATAAACATAACAATTCACATAGTTCTATAAATAATGGATGTACCACTATGTGTGGCAAATGCAATTATTGCTCATTTATAGATACAGCGTCTAGTTTTATACATCCAACCACACATTTTAAATACACTAGCAATTCTTATTCCAATTGCTGTAGTATATATGTGGTCTACTTAGCTAGTTGTTTATCTTGTTGAAATCTCTATGTAGGAAAAACCAAGAGACAATTAAAGGAAAGGATACGTGAGCATTTATTAGCTATTAGGAAGAATGAGTCAACAAATGCCCTAGCCTGTGATGTGAGGGACACAGACTCTACACATACATTTATGTTTAGAGTTTTAGAACAACTTAAGCCTGGCGGCAGACTGGGAGATCATAATAACATTCTAGAACAGCAAGAGAGTAGTTGGATTATTAGGTTACACAGCAATACACCACCAGGTTTCAATACCTCTATCCCTTTAAAACTCTTTCTTAAAAGGCGGAGACTATTTAAGGGATTTTATTCTGTGATAGGTTAGTTTGAAATGCTATGTATTTTATAAGCAGTGTATGTGAATTTGTATTTTTTATGGTCTGAAGAAGTGCTCAGGAGAGCATGAAAGCGCTTACCGTTCATTAAACTGTTTTTTATCACATCTGCCTTGGTTTACCTTGTGGATTTTTGGAAGTTTTTTAGATTTTATTGTTTTATTTCCACTGGTACTTTGTTCCACTGTGGCATTTTTTGTGTTTTTTCTGCTTTTTGTGTTATTGCTACTGTGGACCATGGTGGATGTTAATGGTATAGAACTGGATTATGTTCCAAAATCTAAATGTTCTACCTTAAAACATTTTGAAAGTATGACCTTGATATCGGAGAACCTGTAACTTAATTGTACTGCTGTGAATACTATAGATGAGACAACTGATCCTGGTTATGACCTTCAACTGATGTTTAAAGATTTAAGAGCTTTAGAAGTTGATTAGCAGAAGCTTAAATGTTACCAATGTCAGCAACTTCATCATGAAGCTAGTATTCACCACAAAGTTGTTCCTCGAGGCCTTCGCATTTTGCGGATGCCTACATATGGTGAGCAATTTTTAGATTTATTAAGAGATTGGCAGAAGCTAAATTTAGATCTAAGCTTCAGTCACATGAAGCTATTGATACAGTATTTTCTTCCATTTGAAATACAACTTACAACAGCGATTCAGGAAAGACAATCCAATTTGTGTGCTACTTTTCCTGAGAATGTGATATTTCCAACATTAGACGAATTAACTGACAAAAGAATCTCTTTCCAGAATCGCCTGCTCAAAATCAAAAGGCATAAGCTAGAAAGAGATTTACGCGATTTCTCTAATGGCCATGTCTTTTCCTGGCCAAGAGCTAAAGCTACTGGCTCAAATTTAGGGCCAGTGAGAGAACGCAATAATTCCTTGATTTGATTGGAGCTGACAGACACACCTATCCTGATGATTCCATCTCGGAGACCAGAAGTGGTGCCGGATGACAATACGATGAACACATGGGCTTCAGCAATTCAGATGGAGACATCCATAGCAGCAGCTATTGCCGACAATGCTGCTTACGAACCATGCACTTCTAATTTGTTGGCAAGTCAACAGTTGAACAGTCAAGCGGTTAAGCCTAAGGATAAGTCTCTTCACATCCCTTTGGCGTTTTTGCCTCTCCCTTTACCCATACGGGACAGTTACATACCCAAAGACAGGACACAATTGAACAGGGTGAGGAAACGCTCTTTACAACTATCAGAGACAGAGAAGATACCTTCTCAAACAATAAAGAAAATGTGGCAGAAGTCGAGCGGGGAATAATTTGTAATTTATCTAAAAGGACCTTTTCGAATATGGAGTTGAATGTTCAGGAAAGAATGTAGGGTAAATGCCACCCTACACAGGAATAGTATGCATCCAAAGAGGGTTTTTAAGATCGTACTGAAGGGCCAGGGCATGCAGATATCCAGATTAGATAGTGTTCAAGAGGTCTTTGATACAGATCTATCTAAGCTAAAGGATGAATTCAAATTCAGAGGCTATAAACATACTGAGGTAGATCAAATGGAATGTGGGGTTATTTAATTAAGACCCAGGAATGCATGCCCTTTTCTCTATGCCAATAATTCAGTTTCCCACAATGGGAATACACAACAATCCAATGAACATCTAGTGAATTTTACGATGAATTATACTAGTGATTATCGAGCTTTGTGTGACATTATCAAGAAAAAGTGGCCTATTCTTATGTCACATGAAAAAATTAGTCAGGTTGTAGGACCACGACCAAATTTTGCTTTTAAAAACAAGCGCAATCTTAAACAGATGCTATGCTATAAGCATAACAATTCACGTAGTTCTATAAATAATGGATGTACCACTATGTGTGGCAAATGCAATTATTTCTCATTTCTAGATACAGCGTCTAGTTTTATACATCCAACCACACATTTTAAATACACTAGCAATTCTTATACCAATTGCTGTACTACATATGTGGTCTACTTAGCTAGTTGTTTATCTTGTCGAAATTTCTATGTAGGAAAAACCAAGAGACAATTAAAGGAAAGGATACGTGAGCATTTATTAGCTATTAGGAAGAATGATTCAACAAATGCCCTAGCCTGTCATGTGAGGGACACAGACTCTACACATACATTTATGTTTAGAGTTTTAGAACAACTTAAGCCTGGCTGCAGACTGGGAGATCTTAATAACATTCTAGAACAGCAAGACAGCAGTTGGATTATTAGGCTACACAGCAATACACCACCAGGTTTGAATACCTCTATCCCTTTAAAACCCTTTCTTAAAAGGCGGAGACTATTTAAGTGATTTTATTCTGTGATAGGTTAATTTGAAATGCTATGTATTTTATAAGCAGTGTATGGGAATTTGTATTTTTTATGGTCTGAAGAAGTGCTCAGGAGAGCATGAAAGTGCTTACCGTTCATTAAACTGTTTTTTATCACATCTGCCTTGGTTTACCTTGTGGATTTTTGGAAGGCTTTTGGATTTTATTGTTTTATTTCCACTGGTACTTTGTTCCACTGTGGCATTTTTTGTGGTTTTTCAGAAGGAAGAAGATGTTGTAGAAAAAGGTGAAGTCCCATGACTGGAAAAATTCCCTTATTAGCCTCAACAAAAAGTTGAAATCCCTCATCAAAGCCTCCAACACCAGCTATGAAGGCAGAATTGCAGCAGACACTAAAACAACCACAAAGCCTTCTATAGTTATATCAAGAATCTCCATGTCAATATCCAGAATTACTGCACAATGATACCTCCTATACTGAGCCAACAGATATTGCCAACATAATGGCCGATAGATTCAGTACCAGCTTTACCCCTCTCTCCACCCCCTAAAGGACCAATCTCCATACCGGAAGAATACCAGGCACCCAGCATTACTGCAGCACAGGTTACAGCTGCATTGTCCAAGGCCAAGAAAATAGCTTTGATGGGACCCAACAATATCCCTGGCTGTGTTCTACATGAATTGCAAAGTGAACTGGCACCACATCTGTGTGCCCTGTTCACTCACAGCCTCATCTCAGGCTTTGTCCTTTCTGAATGGCGCACTGCTACAGTCATCCCTCTCCATAAAGGAGCAGTGACTACAGAACCTGGAAATTATCGCCCCGTTAGCCTGACGAGTCTGATATGTAAGGCTATGGAGTGCATCATCATGGACCTAATTAACAAGGATATAGGGAATCTCCAAACTCTAGATCCCACACAATTTGGTTTTGTGAAAGGTAGATCATGCCTGCTCAACCTGGTTGACTTCTTTGAGTCAGTCACCAGAGCTGTGGATGAGGGTAAGGCAGTTCATACAGCCTACCTCGATCTGGCCAAGGCCTTTGATACCATTCCTTACTCAGGAATTTTTGGTAAACTCACCAAACTAGGCATCAACCCTATATCATAAACTGGCTCACAGATAGAACCCATAGTGTGAAAGTAGCCGACTCCAAGTCAGACTGCTGACCAGTCACGAGTGGAGTCCCACAGGGATTGGTCCTGGGTCCTCTCCTGTTTGGCATCTACTTCTCAGATGTCCAGGCCAACATGGAGGGAGTCTGGCTAACCAAGTTTGCAGACGACTGCAAGCTGGGAGCCATTATTAATTACCTAAGTGATGCAGACATCCTTCAGAAAGACCTCACTGAGACGAATTACTGGTGTCAAAACCATGGCCTTAAGCTTAATGCCAAAAAATGCATCGTCATCCCCTTTGGGAAAAACTCAGTTTCCACTAGTTACCACACTGATGGGAGCCCACTGAACACTGAAGTAGTTATAAGAGATCTGGGGACACAGGTTGACAGCAACCTCTCCTTTGACCACCACATTGCCACTGTGGTCAGGAAGTCCTTCTATGTGGCACATCTCATTACCAAGGGTTTTGCATCCAGGAAGAAAGAGGTCAGCATTTCTCTCTACTCTTCCCTCATTAGACCAATCATAGAGTATAATGCCCCATTTGGCATGTACTTCACTAGACACCTGGAACAGCTGGAGAGGCCACAAAAGTACCTCACAAAGAGGCTCCTAGGCCTTAAACACATGTCCTACATGGACAGACTCAAAAAACTCCAGCTATTCTCTGTCTCATATCATCTACTAAGAGACAATCTCTGCTTGACCTACAAAGCCATGTCTGACCCATCTCTGTTAGAAATGCTACATCTAAAGAAATCCCAATTCCTCCACACCACATGCTCCAGAGACCTCAACCTCATTACCACAATCAACAGAACATGCTGGAGGGACAGGTTCATAACCCAGAGACTGCCCATGCTCTGGAATAGACTTCCCATGCATGTCAAGCAGAACACTTCAATGGCCCTCTTCAAGAGAAATCTTGATGAGTGGTTGGGAAATAGAAAGTTCAGCCCGGGGATCACTCCAGTGGCTCTACTTGATAGAGAGAGGTACTGGGAACTGACATTGGGCAGCACAATGCCAGGGCACTTCTATGGGCTAGGCTTGTAAAGACTCCAGAGCCATTAGCCTAGTACACACCTATGAACCAATGAACCTATGAACCTTGACTACAATGGATGATCCTCCCAGGAAGACACACACTCTACCCAGTACTTACTTCTACTACAATGGATGATCCTCCCTGGCAGACGCACACTCTACCCAGTACTTATCTCTACTACAATGGATAATCGTGGCCTTTTGGCTGTATTCATTACTGTGAAGTGTCAAGGAGTGGTCACGATAATCTACATGGCCAAGTGACTCTATGAATTTCTCAGTATGTAGATGCCTTCCCAAAGACAGGTCTCGGAGGTTGAGCACATGACTAATTAGCATACGTTGTTCCCTGGACTTCCTTATTAGCATGTAGCACAGCCACAGAGATGATTCAATGCAACATTACATGTCTTCATACAAAGGTACCATTTTAGTGCTCTCTGAATACCAAAAAAGTTACTGGGAGTTGTACACGTTGCAAAACCTTTATGAAGTTGAGCCTGTTTCTGAAGTCTATTCCTTTGTTTCTGAAGTCTATTCCTCTAACAGATAGCCTACTTGTTGCTATAAGAAGTGGAATCTCATAGGTGAACATCTTTTACAATTTTCAAAGTCATACCTCTCTAACTCAAAGATTATCAGTTGTCATTAAAAGACAGCAAAGTGTAACAACAGGGAAGGATAAGTGGTGGTTAGCCTTGAACACTGTGCAAGGTATAATTGAAAGTAAGCCCTTACAAACATAATACTTATGGTGTATAAAGTTCTACCCCTACTTCTTAAAATCTCAGCTGTTTTAAAAAGGGTAATAGTTACAGGGTATATGAAGGAGAGATATTTAAGGCATTATTAATTCTGAACTAAGAAGTTTTAAAAGAAAACTACTTGAGGTGCTCTAGGATATTTTCCAATCCATCTAGACAGCTGCTCATTACCTGTTCACTGATTGCTGCTGGCATGGATTTGAACTATAGCATCCTTTTAGATTTACTGTGGTTGTCCTTACAGAATTAGCTACAAATCTACTACCCACAAATCTGCCCTACCAAACTGTGTTGTTTATCATACACTCCAATGCTTGTCTTAATCTTCATTCCATTTCAAACTATACCTATACCTATGTATATAGCTTCTGAAGATGGGAATAACTTCTTTGGTGATATCAAAGACCTATCTTTTATCCACAGTTATCTTCTTAGAATTCAGGCATTTATGCTTAATCAAATGTTGTTTCATCTTTAGTTTGAACACATTCTAACTGCTCACCGAGGATTTATGCCTGAATCGTGGTTTTGTTAATATCCTTAGTATTCCAATTGTTTCTGTCAATATGCTGACTCTGGTGATTCTATATACTCTAAATTTCAGTAAATATTATAATATAAAATAATACTGATAGTCTGAGGACTATATTATATATGCCCTCTATTACTGCATATTTTGCTACAGCCCAGGTATCTTTGTCAACAGTGAGACGCAGGATACTAAATTGATGAAAACACAACATTCTCACTTAAAAGACTCACTCCAAAACCAAAATCTATCACACGCCAAAAACTTCCCAAAACTAACCCCCAAAAATTATAATAACTCCAATTAAGAAAAATACATCCATTGACATGTACCTCAATTTAACTTTCAAAAAATATACAATTAGATTAAAGACTTTAATCAATGTCCTCTTGATATTAGAAATCACATTGAACTAAATCTGGGCCCCACTTTTCTACATCATCCAAGTAAGTTCACAGATAAGTATTCTATTTCTTAATGCAGGTAGTATAAAAATAAACTTGAACAACGTGGATACTTCCTGCAAATTCATAACCCTGACAAAATAGCTAAAACAAAATCATGGCATAAACAAAATTCTCCTAACCTAGCCCACTATTTCCCAGACTACAACCTCAATCCTTATAAATCAGTCAGTCTAGGAATCCCATGTTCTCTCTGTCTGAAAAAAGTCACACATTATTCCTCTGCACAAAGGAGGAAACTCAATAGCCATTACTAACTTTAGACTATAGCAATCTTATCCTCCCTCTCCAAAATAGTTGAAAAGTGTATTCAAAAATAATAGCTAAACTATCTTCTGCAGGAAGAACTTATATCCCCCACACAACATGACTTCTGTCCTTCCTATAGTACTAATACTGCACTTCTAACCTATATAGATACTGTCAATACAGCTAGACAATAGCAAACTAGACTCTTATTTCTAGATTTGTCTAAAGCCTTCGACTTTAAAAGTCCTCATTAGTTCTCTCTCAGTCCACGTTTCTTTGTTAAAAAGTTACATATTTAATAGTTATCAGTCAGTTAAATGGCACTCCACCCTCTTTCCATACCTCCCAGTCACCACCGGTGTACCTGAAGGCTCTATACTTGGTCCCCTGTTCTTTAAATTCTCACCAGCATTCACCACTCATCCACAGAAAGGTCACCCTAATATAGTACACAGATGACTCCACTCTCTTTTGCACATCTGACAACATGGCACACCTCCAAAAAATTACTCAGGAAGATCTAACAGCAACTGAAACATGGTTTTGTAATTCATCACTCATGCTCAACCCTAAAAAAAATACTACCTTTTTTTCCCAAATCCCTCTCCCAAGAAAAAAACAAAAAAAAAACAAAATTTAAAGTCCTCTCTTTTGATAAATTATTAGGGATGACAGTCGATGATAATCTTAAATTCAACCTACATAAACAAAACTGCATAAGAAAAACTCATCAAAAACTAAGGATGCTTTATAGAGGCAAACACTTTCTCACTAACATAACTAAAGTTACACTTACCACTACTAATCTTCCCACCTAGTGCTCCCATCCTTACTAACCTTCAGGCATCACAAAAATCAATACCTGAACAAAGCTATAACAAAGCTGATAAATTTGCAGCAAATGCCCCCTTTGGAAAACACCACTGTATATCACTAAAAAGCTTAAATTGGTTAGAACTACCCCATCAGCTAACATATACACAACTTCATACCACCTATAAAATTATCCAGAATCCATCTGCTTGTCCAACACTAAACAACATTCTACACAACTATATTCCTAGTCGGTCATTACAATTCAATGACCAAAAACTCCTGTCTGTCCTCAAACCTATCAAATCTTCTGAGCATTTTCTGTACTTGTACCATGTTGCTAAGATCTGAACTCCTTATCTCAATCCATCAGGTCAATACCCTCCCTCCCGTCCTTCAAAACCATTCTGAAAGACTTTCTAGCCAAAGGCTGTCTTTGTTCTTGCTCAACACCAGGATAATCTATATCCCTGAATCTGAACATATTCATATCTTACAACTCCTTGCTCTCTTTTCTTTACTCACTTCCATACTTTTATCAATTTCTCTCTCCTGACTTTCTGTCTAAGTATAGCAAAAGCCTGCTTTTCCCTCACATCTTATTGCAATCTCTGTATTATACTAATTTATCTTTAATTTCTCTATAAACTGTCTAAAATTTCTTTCAGTATTAAATCCTTGTCATATAACTTGTATCTATTCTTAACCAATGTTTTCATATTATATCTAATCTGGTAAAATTATTTAAACTATATTTGTGTTTTATATTATTTTTAAGGACTGTAGAATTATTTTTGAAATGTTTCATAATACTTTGGAGTGTTTTTCCATGGGCCTCCACTGAAAATGGGCTCCTACCCAGTCGGACATTCCCGGTTATAAAATGTCAATAAATAAATAAATAAAACCCTCTACAAATAGATAATGCCAGACAAAAATGGAAACCTAATCTGTCACCCTATGCTACTCACACTTGACAAACTCCTCCAAACATTTATATTTAAACAACAGATTACCTTCAACAATATGGAATACTATCCCTCATCAACATGACTACTGGTTTGATAAAAGCACACTGACCACATTATACACCATAACTGACAATGTTCTCGAAAACATTGTTAAAGGCATCTTGACAGTATCAGTCCTCATCAATCTGTCAAAAGCCTTTGTTCTGAATGAGCACCAATTACAATTTAATTCATTTATTTCAGCAGGAATTAGTGAAGACGGCCTATCATGGTTCAAGAATTTCCTCACTAACAAGCATTTTCAAATCAAGGTTGGGTCCTCCTCCTTCACTTCCTCCCCTCTAAACAAGAGTACCCCGAGGTTCAATATTACCTCTGCTACTTTTGTCGTTTATCAGTGCATTGCCAATAGAGCTCTTGAAAATCAAAATTATTTTATATATTGAAAACATAGTTATATAAATACAGAGTTCACTCCTTCTCGGTCATGATCAAAATTAGAACTGAATTAGAAAATGTCTTTTTCCATCTATACACATGGTTTGTCAATAGCAATCACAAACTCTTAAAAAAGCAATTATTTTTGTCACAAGGCAAAATCATTCAATAAAACAACGTTTCAGTGTCTAGCTCCTTCAAATATCTAGGAATTTGGGTTAAATAAAAGCTCATTGTCCAGAGTTGTATTCAAGACACAAAATACAAAATCACTTCACTCCTCTTCTGGTCAAGGAAAATATTCTACTTCTTTACTCCCAAAAGCAGAACTGCTGTAGGAAAGGGCATACTCATGGTTCATCTCAAATATGGCCTCCCACTTATTGCCAGTGCATCCAACAAAAAGCTAATCTCTTTCCAAACCACAGGCAACAGCATTTGCTGTTTTATCACCTTTCGTCCCAGGACATGGCATCACTGTATTGTCTTTAAAAAAGCCAAGTGGCTACCCATTTAATAAAGATCCACTTTAAATCTAGCCTCTCTCAAATTATTAAACCTTGAATCTTTTCTCTTCCTTACAACTAAACAACTGTAAGACAGATTGGCTTCTATCTGCACCTACAATCAAAAAATCCCCTTGCTGCTGACCCCTAATGAAGAGACTTCATGTAACTGACCCTAGCTTCTCTAACCTTGATCTGGATATCTGTAACTCCCTCCCAATAAATATTCAATCAAACTTAATTAACAAGGGTTACAAAAAGAACATAAGAAAGTTTTACACCAAGCCCCTACCTGTAACTGCTTCCATAACGAATATTTATTTATTTGTTTGCTTACCAAGATGGTCTGACTGGGCAGTGTAACTTTTCTGTGGAGGCCCATGGACTTTAGGTCAGTAATATTATATACAATATGCTTAACCCATGACGAAGTAATTGAGACTTGAAAATCTGTACCTTACCTAGTAGATTCAACATGACACATAGTAGATTAAATATGAGCAGAAAGAGTGAAGTAGTGTTTAGGTTAATGACATAGGCAGAGCATATCACAGCTGAGTTAGGCATAGTTGAGAATTGACAAAAATGCACTGGTTAATATTACATATTTGGCTCACATGATACTAGCTATATTCAATATATAGTTATAGTAGTACTGAGGAAGAGAAGTATATTACTGTAGCTGGAGGTAGAGTAAAAGCAGGGCTGTGGATAACAGAGGAAGTAGTATTGAAAGAGTATAGCTAGAGTTACATAATGCTGAGGGAGAGCATAGATTAATCCACCTGGGGGTGGAGTAAGAGCAAAATTAAGTATCTATCAGATGTTGCTTTAAATTCTGTTTAAAGGATTTAAGTGTCTAGTCTTAGGAGGAGGGAATGCTACTTTCCATTTTGGAGATATGACAAGAGAAGTATAAGCTACATGCTGATCTGTTGGATTTGGTCACACTTAGTAACATTTTTATCACTTGAACATATGTTTCTATTTGTCATACAGAGAAGAAAATATTGGTTGGGCTTGACCGGGCTGTGGATAATAGTGTGTGTGATACTCAGTTGGAAACAAGACAAGCAATAAAGGAGATGTAACCTGAAGAGTAGTTTTAAGGCTAAGCAATGATGTGACTTATGCAGCACATTAGTTGTGAATTGGGCTATTTTGTAATAGCACTTCTCAAGTAGTTTTGATTGGGTAGCTTGAAGACTGATAAGAAAGGGGACTCCTTATAGAAGGGTTAACCTAAGAGAACCCCGTAAAGATGCCATAACTTAAGTCAACAACCATGCAGTCTACACCCTCTTATCTTGATAATTATACTACTTACTTTATCATGGTACATTATAACAATACACTAGCCCCCAACCCCCCCCCTTTTATTTTTTCTTTACTCTCTCTCTAAATACAGCTTTTTATTTCATTCCATTAAAATTTTCTGTCAATATTGAGTGCATGTGTGTGTGTGTTTCATGAAACATCAAAAACTTTAAAGAGCGAATGCAAAAAGGTTGATCTTTTAAGAGTGACATTAGAAAGATTAAAAAAATGTTTACAGCGAGGCAAATCCTCCCTACAATCTCCACACCCACTGAAAATTACGTATAATTGTATAATAACTCTGAAATCACACAACAATGGAGAAAGGGCAAATTTCCAGACCCCATGGCACTGTAGTCTCACATGTAAAGAATCCTGCTGGCTGAAAAATATTATAAAATATTTGCTCTTGCAGATGGCAACTCTCTCTCTCTCTATATATATATATATGTGTGTGTATATGTGTGTGTGTATGTGTGTGTGTATATATATATATATATATATATATATATATATATATATATGTGTGTGTGTGTGTGTGTGTGTGTGTGTGTGTGTGTGTATTCACACACACTCACACACAATAGATGATATATATATATATATATATATATATATATATATATATATATATATATATATATATATATATATATATATATATATATATATACATACATATATATATATATATATATATATATATATATATATATACACACACATACACACACAGATGGCTAGAACAATTTTATTCAATCTTCACCTTTTTACACAATGACATAGTTGCACATACATTAACAGAAAAGAAAACAAACCATATTAATATTTTTCATTAGTCTATGAGTTGTATATTATGCTTTTCTTGACCATCATTCATGCCAACATTACATACATTGCTCATTTACTGAATTCATTTTTCACTTCGCCATTTGAACAGTATTCTGTATTATGCCTATGCATTTCATTCATTTTTATGTAATTTGTTCCTTCCCACTTCTAGTTCTTTTATCTCCTTTGTAAGATTTAGTGCTTCAGTTTCAGTCAGTTTAGATTTTGATTTCCATTTAATAGTACTTGATTTTTGACAACAAATAGCATTAAACCTAGTAAAGCCTTTCTATGTTTGGACAATTGAAATCCTAAATCTCAGTTCAAAAGAATTATTTCTTTACTTACAACCTTTTGCTTCCCACCATTTCTGGCAAAGTACTCTGTAGGGAATTTGAAAAATCTGCCACTTTGTTACAGTCCCAAAAATATGTTCCCAATTTCATAGGTTCATAGATTAGTACTAGGCTAACTGCCCCTGTGGGCCATTTTCAGCCTAGCCACTTACCCCAAGTGAGAATCAAACCCTCCACCTTATGTTTGTAAGATAAACACCTTAACCATTATGCCAACCTCCCACCCTGTGTCTTTTTTTGTATTTTTTGATGTGTATTTCATCTGTCTTTCCTATCACACGTTCAACATTTTCTATATAACTGTGCCAAAATTTATCTGAGTTCAGTTTTAGGTATAAAATACCTGTTAAGCAAAACTGCTAAACATTCTGGATTTCCTTGCATACTTGGGAGACATACATATGATCTCCCATTTTCCTTTGTAAACTGCCTTTCCATTCTCTCTTCTCAATCTTTTCTAACATCCTCCAGTTGATTCAAATAGTTATTATGCAGTATTGTTTATACCCTACTAATTATCACTAAAACACTTCCAGAGCTCTTCTTTCTCTTAGCACTCCGCTATCCCTTCCTGTTTGCCTGTACACTATCAATCCTTATTATGAAAGGCAGCCTCTAACCTGTAGTCCAGACTTCTGCTTGCCCTCATCCCACTCCATTACCTTTCTCTCTGTGTCCGCTCAAAATACCTTGGTTCCTGTGCTAATTTTCATCAGTAAATTGCAATTTTCTGTACACTTACTTGCAGTCATCCCTTTTTGAGAAATTTCCTTTCTCCATGACTGTGTTGTCTTAATTGTTAGAATATTTTATAATAGCTTATGAATGTAGTATTTTGCATGGCTGTTGCTAATCTCCTTATGGAGCTACATCCTAAATCCTACTTTCTTCTTACTTGTTAATTCCCCATTCCTGTATCATCGTCATTCTTTCCCAAATTAATTTATAACCTTCTGCTTGCATTATGTGCATGAGCTACATAACTCTAAAGTAGCCTTTGAAATCAAGTACTTCCAAACCACCTTATTCTACAGGGACAATAAATTTATCCCACTTAACTCTTGCTGTCTTCCCCTCCAAAATAAATTCCTTCAATTCTTTGTTAATTATAGTCCATAATTTCTCAGTTGGTTGACATAAAGTATGCCTGGCTTGTATATGAAACTAAAGGGACTAGAAATATTTTCCCTTCTTGTACCTTAATATCCATATTCATAATCAAGAGCTTCCAGCTTCTTTTATTTAGTCTCTCCTAACATGTCCTTAACTACCATAATAGAATCCTTTTTAAACCATACACCTATATTCTTCATCTTATGTCCTCATATATATGTGTATTGTTGAACAAGATGATGTTTGGGTAACCAGTTTACTGCCATAGCCTTTGATTTATCTTCATCAAGTACAAAATAATATCTGTAAATAAAGCCATCTTTTCTTGATTACCATACCAGTTAAATCCTTGGACTTGAGAGTATAAAGAAAACAAAGAAGAAAGAGGACATTCCTGCCTATTTCCTGTTTTCAAATACGGTTTGCTGGAGAGGAATCCTCTGACTATAACTCTTGACTTTGATCATTGTATATCTTTCTAATTAACCATATTATTCTATCAGGGAATGCAAACACTACAGTTTCCTACTCATGAAATCCCAGATGACTCTAATGAATGTTTTATCTGCATTGATATCCAATATTAGTTGTGTTTTCATATACTGTTATCATCTCGGGATCATCATTGTTCTATTAATGTTATCAAGTTTGCCTCCCCTCCATAAAACTACATTCATCCATATCTATCATTTTTGCCAATACCTTTGCCATTCCGTTAGGTAGTATAGACATAGACACTTTATAATCATGGTTTAAAACTGAAATGGGTATATGTGAAGCTAGGTCTAAAGAGTCTTTACACTCTTTGAATAAAACAGCCAGCACAGTTTTCTTCAAAGATGCTGGTACCCCCTTCCCCTTAAAATACTGCTAAAATAACTTCCACACAAATATCTGTTCCTGGAGACTTCCCCCACTTGAATAACATGTGTTCATTGAGACCTCTCTTTTGATTGATTATATATCACTCTTTTTAATGGATCTCTTTATATCTTGGCTAGCAATTGTTGCACCCCATCTTCCAATAACCATGACATAAATAAGTCTTCCATTTTCAAAAGTTTAGGTAGCATGTCAGCATTATTAGTTTAGTAAAATAAACAGTCTTTAACTTTTACTTATGGATGACCTACTGTGGTGCTTTAACCTTGTTATAACCTTTGCATTACTTATGCATGCCTTACTGTGGTTGCACAACTTTGCATAATATATACAAGGGCTGAACCTGAAAATGGTACAGATAGGTCAGTGTTCTACCCTGGTTAACAAATTCAAACAAAGAAAGAAATAACTGATTTGAACACTGGGAGTTCAAGCATGTGATTCAAGTCTAGGAAACCCACAGTCTCAAGAAAGGTTGGAAAGAAATATCCAGGCAGTGAAAAACCTGACAGATACTGGGAGCAAAATTTGTCACCTTGTAATTTTAAGATATTCCCCCGGATTCATGAAGCTCAGCGCAAGGCCGGTGTAAGGCCTGCGCCAGCCGTGCAGCGTATAAATGGTGTAGTAGCGCCATATGCATATTAATGAAGGTGCGCTGCTACCACATCCACGTGCATAGGACACGTGCGCGAGTGCATGGGGCATTACTAAGCTGCGCCCGGAGGCGTGTCAATGTCGGCTGGTGATGAGCAACCTAAACTGCTGAATATTATAGCCTGCCTGCAATAGTAATCGCACCTATCAGTGTCCGTGGATAATGAAACGTATGCAAAGCATGCACGACAGTTCCCGGTCACACAAAATGGAGAACCAAACAGAAATGCACGCAACATAATATAAGTTTCCGTCCATGGAACAAATGATATTTAAAATCGTGTGTCCATAATGTACTGCACTGTCAGAAGTTATACCCAGTGGAAGTGAAGCGCATCATGTCAGCGCGCCGCCAATACACACGTCTAGCCCCATGGGTATGGTCACCAGCAGTCCCACAGTGGTAGTGATAGTACACAGCAGGGCAGTTGTGGCTATATAACAACCGTAAAGAAACCTGACAGTCCAAATTGTATACCAAACACACACAAACATATGTATATTAAAATGTGCTATACACATGAACAGGAACGTAACCATGACATACATATAGGATGCTATATGCGGAACCGGGATATCCAAAAGTAGAACCCATGCATGCAAATGCAATACGCAACAACCCCAGTATAGCACATAACCCGCACCCATGTCCGAATGTCCACCAAATCCAGCTACCAGCCTTGCGCATCCGTACACCTGCACATAGCGAGTATTCCCCATATGTAGTAGGAAGTATCATCCTAGGCAGTGTCAGGATTGCAAATATGTATCCCACGATTGTAAACATCCCATCACAGGTACATAAATCCAAATGCCCACGCGTTAATGTTACGGCAAAATGTGTGTACATCCCGCATGGGATAAGTAACCTGTTGAAACCTCAGAGTTGTTTACACGCCACGGTGTCCATTACTGTACACATCTGGACAAAACATGTATGTGTAGTCACGGTACTGTTCAGTTTCTACACAGACATGCAATTCATACTAAGCAGGATGGAACAGCTGTCCACCATGCAGGTCACCCCACTAGGGTTGCCACCTGTTCAGATGGCCAAGGTGGGACATCCCTTGTAGAAATGTGAGAATTTGCAGGATAAAACATACCCCCGGCCAGTGCAAAGGATAGAATTACACGTGTATGCCAAGATAAAAGCTTATGCCATAGCATTTGAATAGCTTATGCTATCCCAAATAATAGTTATGTGTACCAGATACAAAATACCTGTATCATGCAACTAGTACAGAAAATAAAAAATATATTATTGTCTTAAAATCACAGGACATTTGCCATGTCTTAGGTGTTGTCGCAGGACAAAACTGTCCAAAGTGGGACCTCCCCTCGCAAAGAGGAACAAGTGGTAACCCTACTCCCCACTGAATTATCAACAGTATATATTCAACTCAATCACATACCAACACCACCTCTCAACCTATTACAGCAACAAAACCTGGACAAAGCCTAAAAGGATGGGTGTACAAATAGGGACAGATGTAATTACTGCTCTCACAAGCTTCGTAAGTTCACTGAATAATAGTATGTACATAAGCAGGAAATGTTGTGAAGGATGTGGGGTAGTCCCCAGTATTACAGAGGTCCGTACATATATACTGTAACAAACCGTCACATATGTTGACTGTACTACTGCATACCCGTAGTTAATTCATAGTTACGTCATGTGCAAAATAATAACCCTCGTAAGAATGAATACAGGAAATAGTCAGATGTGAATGGGAACACCACTCACCATGGATTATGTATCGTAACCACCCCCACCCATATTATGTATTGTCAACATCATAAGCTGCTGACAGGTGCCCAAACACCTGTGTCTGTAAACAGATTAAATGTTTAAAATGGACAATCCCTGTCCATGTGCTTTGTCTGACATTTGAACACAGTCAGGGCAGTTCCGTTCACCAGTCAGACAAGCCTAAACCCAGATCACCACACGAACACCCTGACAATTAAAGACCTGTATGTGTCAGGAATATAAGCCTTTGGGTTCTGAATATCCCTGCATTGATGAAATATGCAGCTTGGATCCAGAGCAGTAGGGAATAGGGAATGTGTAACATGTAGAACCGCATTTTTCCCAGCAGGAGAATGGATGCCTGTGACGTAAGTGAAGCGGTGAGGCATATGTTAATGTAGCTATGTACTATGGGTATGCATATAAATGAGTCAGAACACCAAACGTATACTGGTTACAGCATGCAGCCAACGTGAATGCAGTCCCAGTTGAACAACGACTACAGCACATATAATGTGAAAGTGTAATGAATGCGTCTGTGCTGTACAGACAGTTAAATATGTAAAGGTGAACATGTGTTTCGCAAACGTCCGTTAACCGGATTACAGATAATTACTGGTACTGTCACAAGTAATAAAGCCCACGTAAGCACAAAGACTTAGTAAACATATGTAACCCACAATAAGGATATGTATGCGCCACAGAACCCACAATAAGGAAATGCAAGTGTGCTCAATGTGTGTGATCCACTCACAGCATAGTAAATGAATGCTGTTTCCCCCACGTTAGTTATACATGGCTCAAACCCGTTAACCTCGTAAAGTATGAAACCGGATGAAGCCATGCAAACTACCATTACAAATAGGGACAAACCCCAGATATGTGCCAGAACAAACATAGAAAGTGGATAGAATAACGGGTGTGTCAGTAGCATGGATTCTCTGAAGGGTATGCAGTCGTAACCTGAACTGCTTGCCAGAAATCCCCACCATAAGTCTCAAATGAAATGCCACTACATTGCCAGATAGACACAGGTTTATGTAAAACACAGCGAAAATAAAGGGGCAAGCAGCTGTACACTCTGCGACAATCTGTATAGTGGAAAGGTATGGTATGGATATAGATATATGTGTATACACATAATCCACAGACGTAAACCAAAGCAAGTTATGAAATGAGGATTGTACATGTATATATGTATACACAACAGACTTATGTCCCATAGATATGACATATGTACATAAATAGGCGACGTTATATCTAACATGGGTAGACAAACAGACATGCAGGAAAGGTGAATAAACCGCAGCATTCAAAAACATTGGCCAGAAAGTGACAGTCCAGCAAGTTCTACACTTTAAACATGCAGATAGGTGTCCATAGCAGGACTACATAAATTGAAATACGTAGTGTCAACCGACATTGATGCAAAAGAAGTGACCACAGCAAATACGAAATAGCTGTACATGCAACAGTATCAGGTGCAAGGGTGATGACACATGTGTCGATAGAATGTATGACGTACGAACTGATATCCGGAGAGTGGGGAGTGCATATAAGTGTCTCCACACACTTCAGTAACGCACACATTAAACATGTGTAATGGGTACTGTAGAGGGTTATCAGGTATGAGAATCATGGGTATGCAGAAATGGGCCTAGGTGTTGTTTGGCAGGGATTTCGTAGGCCCGCCCCGTGGGAGTGATGTGGGTATAGCACACGCCTATATTCTCAATAATGGGGCAAACCATCCACTGGATATTGCGGAAACCATTTTGGCAATATGTAGGGCCCTATATCAGTGTCATGTAGGCGATTATCATGGATGGACATGCGTTACCAAGATGGTACCCATAACTGGCAAATTGTCAGAATAACACAGCTGCACTAAGGCATAGTACATGAAATACAAATAGGGACTATATTAGATATACCCCAGACAAAGTCAGAACGTTGTGAGAATACTGGCATACCCATGAATACGGATGTTATGAGTGTTACTAATCATGTAATGGAAATGTCAGTCACTATTATCTACCGCACAGTCTGTAATGCATTGCCAGCAATTTACCAGAAAGGCACATCACTATGACAAATGTAACAAGGTCAAACGCGTCAGGCGTTTACCCATAATGTGTACAGGTTAGGGGTATGAAGGTAACCTGTCCAAAATACATGTACAGAACTAGTGATACTAGGTGGACAGATGAGAAGAAAGACATCAGGACAAATGAGAAAACATGTACAAGTCACACGCATGTACACCGACAAATGTGAATGACAACGTATGCCCTGTGAATGTCAATGTGGAAGGTTAATAGACACAAACGTAATGTGTCCCTGAGGGTGTCATGCAGTATCACCATAACAATGTCCAGTCCCCCAGACACGTACGTGAGCTCTGCCACTGACAGAAAGTGCAAATACCGGCGCACACATACAGATAGACCAATTAGTGTGGATAAGCAGCTGTTGGCCTGTGTGAGGAATACAACTGTCTGGGTGGGTTTGTCCTGCAATATAAATGTAATGGCATGTGGCCTGTGATGCCGCCATACAGTGTGCGTATTGGTGTCAGAAAGTTGATATTTTGTTACAGACACATACTCCGCAACTGTACAGATTTACGATGAATGTGCAGAGTTCTGCCTCATATGTTTGGTGTGTTCCACATAACAGTAACATTCTGGCACTTCCATGATAACTGAAGACATGAAATAATGACAAACATGTGCGTAAGACACCAAATCCGACAGAAAAGCCATACTGATGCAAAACCTATTATTGTGTCAACTATTTACGTTTGTAAGAGCAACATGTCAATACTGCCCCTATGTGTCCCACTATCAGATAAGGCCTTGTCCAGCAACTTGCTCTAGGAGGTGGAGTGGTATGAACAGAAACAGATACATGTGTGAGGAAACAGCAATATCGACTGCAAGATAACACAGAAGGTATGAAATGCGCTGCAGTAGGACGTGCAGTACTGTCCGCAGGTATGTGCTGACATGTCAAATGACACAGCAGTCTACATGAAGAACCTTTAGGGCTGTCACATTTACAAATGATGATACTGGGACATACCCACAGCCATGCACACAGCACAAATAGACATACACACAACAAAACTAGGCCATGATACATGAAGCCTCCGGCGTGTACGAGTACAGCGAGAGTACAGCAAGGATAGATGTATGACAAGATATACAGCAAACGCCTGTAAGGGCGTGTAACACCGCCCGTAACACAGATGTTGCATGGACAATGTTGGGAGTTGCAACATACCCCATTGGTATGTGAAAGCTATGCAAATATGCGATACATGAAACAGTCAGCTGTCCATGCAAGAGCAGGGTTATGGGCAGAAAATAGATTATATATATATATATATATATATATATATATATATATATATCTATAGAGAGAGATACAGACATACACACACACACACACACATGTGGCAGGGCTGGTAATCAAACCTACACATGACTACCCTATCACACTACAGCATGATGCATTTACAGAACACACTACCGAGGCTACTAAACACAGCAGACACACAGGCATTCTACTAAGTGCGTGTCAACATCCGCAAAGACAAAGACGGCAGCAGGATACATCTGTGTTGCGAAGCATCTAAAAGTATAACCTGAGTCCCCAGGCAGAAGAGAGCATGCACACACACTCACACACACATCTGGCAATCGAACCTACACCTAACTACCCTATCACACTACAGCATGACGCATTTACAGAACGTGCTACCGAGACTACTGAACACAGCACTCCCAGAGGCATACTTCTAGGTGGGTGACATCATCCGCAAAGGCAAAGACGCCGATAGGGAATGTATATGTTGTGAGGCATCTAAAAGCATTACTGTGTCCCCAAGCAGCTGGAAACACACGCACACACTTGGAAGGGCCGGGAGTTGAACACACACCTACCTACTCTAACACACTACAGCATTACGCATTTACAGAACGTGCTACCGAGATTACTGAACACAGCACTCTCAGAGGCATACTTCTAGGTGGGTGACATCATCCGCAAAGGCAAAGATGTCGATAGGGAATGTATGTGTTGTGAGGCATCTAAAAGCATTACTGTGTCCCCAGGCAGCTGGAAACACATGCACACACACACACTTAGAAGGGCCGGGAGTTGAACACACACCTACCTACTCTAACACACTACAGCATTATGCATTTATAGAACGCGCTACCAAGATTACTGAACACAGCACTCTCAGAGGCATACTTCTAGGTGGGTGACATCATCCGCAAAGGCAAAGTCGCCGATAGGGAATGTATGTGTTGTGAGGCATCTAAAAGCATTACTGCATCCCCAGGCAGCTGGAAACACACACACACACACACACACACACACACACACACACTTGGAAGGGCCTGGAGTTGAACACACACCTACCTATTCTAACACACTACAGCATTACGCATTTACAGAATGCGCTACCGAGATTACTGAACACAGCACTCTCAGAGGCATACTTCTAGGTGGGTGACATCATCTGCAAAGGCAAAGACGCCGATAGGGAATGTATGTGTTGTGAGGCATCTAAAAGCATTACTGTGTCCCCAGGCAGCTGGAAACACACACACACACACACACACACACTTGGAAGGGCCGGGAGTTGAACACACACCTACCTACTCTAACACACTACAGCATTACGCATTTACAGAATGCGCTACCGAGATTACTGAACACAGCACTCTCAGAGGCATACTTCTAGGTGGGTGACATCATCCACAAAGGCAAAGACGCCGATAGGGAATGTATGTGTTGTGAGGCATCTAAAAGCATTACTGTGTCCCCAGGCAGCTGGAAAAACACACACAGACACACACACACACACACACACACACCTGGAAGGGCCGGGAGTTGAACACACACCTACCTATTCTAACACACTACAGCATTACGCATTTACAGAATGCGCTACTGAGATTACTGAACACAGCACTCCCAGAGGCATACTTCTAGGTGGGTGACATCATCCACAAAGGCAAAGATGCCGATAGGGAATGTTTAGAGAGTGAGCAGTCTGAAAGCATATTACCGTCCCAAGGTAGACATACACAAACACGCCAGTGCTGTCAACGGGCCAACTAAATATCTATGGAGCACAACAACACTGAATAGATACGGGATGTGCTACAGACAGTAAACCCTTTGAGAGAGCAACAAGTGTGTTCAATGTAGGCGTCCATCATGACATTGAAATTGGACATCTGGTGCCTGGATGACCACCATGGCTATACAGGATGTCAATGGCCATGCCCACACGCTTAGTATCACACATCTGTTTGGAATGTACTGTGTGTCCATCTACACAATGGCATACTGGGCATGCTCACACACTTAGCTGTTGCAAAGGGCCATCTTGCATGCACATGGAGTCTAATCATGGAGGGGCGCAGTGTGGAATGTACTGTGTGTCCATCTACACAATGGCATACTGGGCATGCTCACACACTTAGCTGTTGCAAAGGGTCATCTTGCATGCACATGGAGTCTAATCACGGAGGGGCGCAGTGTGGAATGTACTGTGTGTCCATCTACACAACGGTGTACTGGGCATGCCCACACACTTAGCAGTTGCAAAGGGCAATCTTGCATGCAGATGGAGTGTACACACAGAAGGGCACAGTAAGGTATAACTGCCCTCACGCACAGGGCGGTCACACATGCAGTGACCTGTACACACACAGCTGCCATCACAGCTGTCACAGGTGCAGGTCACACACGTACACACTGCAGTGTACACTGTAGCTGTCAAGTCAGCACCATGTCATTGGTGCAGCACTACACAGCCTTACGGTCCCACAACACCATGTGACACATGACCACTGGGCTGTACAGCGGTGTACACCAGCTGTGCAGAGTACACACGTACCAACAGGGATCCAACAGGTGTTATGCATTGCAATGATACCAGTATACATGAACAGGTCAGCTGAAGACATACCATGGCCCTTACACAGCTGTGACACCTGACTGTTGCTGTACACCAATGAACACACGTCTGGGTACGTCATACATGTGATTGTGTGGATGTGTGCATGGACTGCACACACAACACATACATACATGGCCTTTGATGCACCTCGTGCATAACACTGGCCTAATCAATGCTACACATGCGAATTGAAGGTGGGCCCATGTCTGTTGAATGCTCACACTACAGGGGGTAGCAGTGTTGACTGGGACACATACCCTTGTACTGGTCGCCTGTGACACCCGTGATATCATACCGCAGTCCATGTGTTATGTATGTCAACACACATGTCCAACAATAGCAATGCATACAAACATGGCAACAGGAGACACATGTGACATCTGTACTGTGCATGCAGCCAACATGCATGTGCAGTGGCCGATGTCCATAACATAGTTGCACCTACCTACGACATGCAGACGCAATGCAGACCCATCAGTGACATCTGTATACGGTGACATACAAACAGCACATATGGAGGGATGTGTGCACATAACATGGTGAACCACCTATCTAGATGTATGTGTGCAGGGGTGGATCATAGTTGTGTCACACACCATCCTATCATGCCATGTGCTAACTGTACGCTATGTCACTGTTACGTGATGGTGCTGACATAATGCATACACAGTGGTCAGGTGTTAACAATTATATGTCATATGGCACCTGTAACACCTACAACCTCCCGTGTGTATATAGCAGCACATTTGCCAGATATAGCGTGGGACACATAATGCAATCAATACCGCTGCATGTCCAGCAAACGTGTCATCATATGGCTGGTGTATCATTCCCAGCACTGCCATGTGTGTCCGAATGTGTGACCAGGGATGCCACATATCGTGGGGAATATGTCCCAGTTGCTACCCATCCCTGTACACCATTGTAGAGAACTGTACATACGTCAGTGTGGGAAGCATGACGTTCGCCGGTGATGTGCATCACACACATCGGCTGTCCGTATACACATGTGTGGTCACCACATTGTGTGTGTGTGGCTGTATGTATGTCTGGTGCTTGGTGTGAGTGTGTATGCTAATATATGGTGGGAAATTATCACTGGCCCCACGTGTTGACTAACCCATAATGGTGATGCATTGCACAACCCTGTTGATGCCATAGGTTCCAGCCATACTGGCTACCTGTGCATGTCCCTTCTCTGTGACACTTCATGTGGGTGCATAGTACTGTGAGGGTGATGACCACACAGGCAAGGGTCCCCAGCTGCACACTATGGGGTGTGTGTTATAGTGGTGTACACCCCATGACTGCGGCCATGTTCACGTACTGCTATGGGACCTACTGCTGCACAGTGTGTCCTCCAGCTACCAAGTGACACCTCACATCATCATTGGCCAGGCCACTGTGTACAACCCCTGCACCATGTCACCATACCTGTAATGTATCCTGCTATGTATGTCACGTCTCTGTCCAGTGTAGCCTGTGGCACCGACCACATGCGTCAGGTGCAGTATATGTGCGGACATCTGTGTCATGTTTGTGTGTCCAACAGTCAGGATGAGGGTACATGTAGCATGCTGATATTGCCAGACGTGCCTGTGTGTACTCCACAGTTACACGTGGGGGACTGCAAACACTGCTACCTGTAGGCACATGCAAGTACACCATAGGAGGGAACCAGGGTATCACCACCAACATGGTGCTACAGATGTAACCGAGATACATACCGTGAACACATCACAATGCATGCTGCACCTGCACTACATGGTGTGACTGGTGCATGTCGACAGTACACAACCTATGTCACATACACAACTCAGTATTCACACACAACCACTGCAACATACACATCCCTCCCTATGCATACACAGGTATTACATACACCTCTCACTATGCTGTTCACCCTGTGCATCAGAATATTTGTGCATAACCCTGCACTGATGGTGTGGATGACAGGGATGCGGCACAGGCTTCATCATATGCACAGGGTGATATGTTTGCCAGGGGCATAGGCTGCACACAACCACTGCAACATACACGTCCCTCACTATGCATACACAGGTACTACATACACCTCTCACTATGCTGTTCACCCTGTGCATCAGAATATTTGTGCATAACCCTGCACCGATGGTGTGGATGACAGGGATGCGGCACAGGCTTCATCATATGCACAGGGTGATATGTTTGCCAGGGGCATAGGCTGCACCAATGGATAACATCATGTGTGTGTAAGGGCTGGTGAGTTGACTGGACATATCTGTGCAGAATGCATGTGGATGTTGTGGAGCCCTACAGTTGTGTTTGCTGTGTGCGTGTATGTGTGTACACAGTTCTGCCATTTATGATGCCTACACGGGGTATAATTGACAGCCCCAGATTGTACAGTGCAGGTTGTACAGCTCACTGTGACCGTCCACGGCCATGTGACCTGTGCCTGCCTGGGGTTGCACGGGCACTGCCAGGTGGAGGTACAGAGTGGCTACTGTCTGACGAGACATGTCCGCTGGAAATGTGTCCCCGCTGAGAACGTCCAGGGCCACGTCCACGTGGCCTGCTGTGTCCTGGTGTTGACAGCGCAGCAGCAGCTGCACTGCTACTGCTACCGGCACTATGGGAGCGGGCATGTGAGGTGGCACGGTCACGTCGACCTACACTAGGTGGTTTTGCTGGCCTACGTCCACGTGGCCTACGCCTCACTCCTACCATGTGTTCCAGCACAGACAGCTCCCACTTGCGGATTGCCATGCCTCGGTCAAGGATTCCAACCATTTCAACTAGTCGCCTATCCAGAACATTAGCAATCTGCTGTTGAGCATTTGCCAATGCCTGGATGTTGTCATTTAGGGTATGGATAGCAGCCCTCTGCAGCCTCTGCCCTTCTCTGTTCTGCCGTTCAGCACGTGCCTGTGCCACCATTACAGTCTGGAACATGCGTCTGGTGATACCAGCTGCTGCGCTCTGTCCTGCAGGTGCATGTCTGCCAGAGGTCCCCCTACGAGCAGCACCAGCCACATGCCTGTGTGGTACATCTGCAGTCATTACACTGACACCATGGTGTGTAGACACACCTTCTAGAGCCACCACACGTTCCTGTTCCACACCAACAGACACTGACTGTCCTTCCTCTATGGCCACCGGTGATGCAGTATGTGTTGGCAGCAGAACTGTGTGCGGGGAAGAGGGGGACATAGCTGGGATGGTAACCATTGGCACATATTCAGCCCCTGACAACCCTGCCTGTACCTCATGCATATGTTCATCACCGCTAGTATCTTTGGGGACACTAACATCAGATGGACCGCAGGAGGGTAACGCACCTACATCACCTGTGAATGCAAAGAAATACTGTAAAGTACAATAGACACACACACACACACACACACACACACACACACACACACACACACACACACACACACACACACACACACACACACACACACACAGACACACACACACACACACACACACACACACACACACACACACACACACACACACACACACACACACACACACACACACACACACACCATGCATGTGATTTGTCAGATGGCATGCAGCATGCCTGCGATAGAGCAGAGGGCATGCAGCTCAGACATTAATAGTGTTAGTAAGCATACCTCCCTGGGGTGCACACTACAGCAAGCAGGTGTCATATCAGTAGCCATGCAGTTCACACAATCATGGTAGTATGCATGCATCTCTGTGATACACCATGTGGGCCAGAACAGGATAACAGTACACATGTCTGACGGGACCTTGACATGTAATTTGCTGACATGTGCATTAACATGCATACATGTTTGACACAATGCTGTCCTGACACATGTACAGCATCATAATGGTCTTCACATTGCAGTGTTGTGTGTATGCCCTACAGATAGAATGCATGTTTAGCAAATGTGCATGAGCACAGGAGGGTAGTGTGAGCCGTCTACATTGCTATACAGTGTGAAGTACAGACACTGTGCCATTGCATGGCAACATGAGGCATGTATGTTGCTGTAGAATGCATAATATGTACACATTGCATAGCCATAACTGCAACACAGTCATGATGTTCGACAGATCGTATATGGTAGACTTCAGTGACACCTCCAGTAGCTGTGCACAGGCTTTTAGGTTGTCCACTGTACCACATCAACTTTATAATCGGTCAACTAAGGCTATAATTGGACCATGTGTGGACAATGTGCAACAGGGTGTATACACATCCCATGTACTGTGTGGCTACATGTCTCTGGCCATCCCCCATGGCCATGTGTGCACATGTGGTGGCCAATTGTGTGTGATGGGCATCTTCTCCACATGTCTGTGTGGTCCCATATGACATACACCCATACATGTCAGATATGTCACATTCCACAGGTCTATGCAGACAACAGGTTGTATGTTTGGTATGTGGGGTATAGGTCATGTGATAGTGTGACAATATTGCAGACAGAACACTACATGTCTGGGACATGTTAGGTGGCACATCACAATGTGGGGCATATGACACAATGGTGACACTTGTGGGCTGCCCATATCACAGCTCACTGTGTGGTGCTGTGTGCGTACCACACATGTTGTTCCAATGCATACTACATATGCCTCCATTGTAGAACACCTCCACCGTTGTATGCACAGCTGACCACACATGTCGCAATGACAAGTACTGTGGTTTCAAGTCTGTGTATCATTACGTTTGCATATATTGCACATGGGTGGCGTGTGTGAATGCATGGTGGTGCGACCTGCATATCGTGACTGGAACAAACATCAGGTGTGCAAGTGTTAACTGGCCACATGGCAAATAGATCTACACTGTAACATGCCTGATACTGATTACAGTCTCACCTGTAACGGACCCATGTCTGTGCGGCATGCCAGAGGTACCTGTATAGGGGTGACACACCAGTATGAACATTATCCATGACTGTATGACAGCCACAGGTTGCACTGTGCATGTGCACACATTCACCTGTGTAATAGCATATAGTATGCACATGTGTGCATACACAACGTAGCATACTGTACTATGCAGCATGTGTGTCCACATACCTGGCATATGTTGTTACTTTACATTATGTACAGTGACACATGCAACTACATGGGATATAATAGCCATATGTGCATTACTGACTTACCAGGCAACTCCAGGCTCATTGGTTGGGAGACACCCACCTCCACGATGGCAACTAGTGTTTCTGGATGCTGTTCCCTGGGTGTCCCCAGACTGGCCAGTAGCTCCTCGGTGTGTGTGAGTGGGGGCTGGGTTGGTGGCCCACCACCTGTTCCACCTTGTTCCCTGGCGATTGCAGTGGCATGCTGTTTTGCATGTCGTATCAGGTCAGTGCAGTGTTTGCGCACCTGCTGGTAGGTGCGGTTATGGCCACCCACATCGTTCACCCTCCTGCATAGATCCTGCCACAGGTCATACCGCTGCTGGGCATGCTGTGGCACATGGCTGAACAACAAGTCATAGTTGTCATGGAGCTGTGGGATGAGGACATCATCCTCCTGGCGGGTGTATGCTGGGAGGCGTGTACGGGGTATTATCTGTAAAACATAATGATGGTGACAGGTCACAGTTTCAGAGATGTACAGAGATACTGCTGCACATACATTTCTATGACATCTACTGCATCTGCACAGTTATCTTTGCAAAGCACCATGACACTGACATGACTGACGTGTTTGTGTCACACATGTCACACCCATTATGCATTGGATATCATCACCATATATGTGTGTCACCTCATTACAGTGTTCATACTCCATGTAAATGCTGTCTTGCTGTGGGCATGTCTATTTGCCTGCACTTGTGTTCTTACCTATCTGCACATGCCTTGATGTGTCCACGGTACTACTGTTGACCTGGATGCTGTGTATATGTCACATATCAACACAGACACAGCCGGAATAAACTTGAGCAGTGACGATGCACACATATGCATGGACACCTGTACATGCATGTGTTTTGCAATATACATCTACACAGCACTGTACAACTGTTCAACATCCTGACACGGATCGCCTGTGTTACACATGTGATAGACATGGGACAATGGATAGTCAGACGACATTCGCAGGGATGGTCATCAACCATAGCATGTGCGGGCATGGTTTCCACGCTGTTACAGATGGCCATTGTGCCACCGCAAGCTGCATCAGTGCCACATTACTGATCCAGTCAGTTGATAGTACATCTACCATGCGGCCATCACACCATGTATGACTGGGATGACATCTGCAGCTTTGATGGACAGGGTTGCATGATATGGTGGGAGTATGTCACATATATGTCACAGGGATCTGTCCAGCCTGTGGCGATCCTAGTATTAGGACGGTGGCTGTCCATGACATATGTCATATAGATCAGGATATGGACATGTAGCATGTCCATCATCATGGTGTAGCAAATGTCCTTCTGCAAGGTAGATGGCATGCTGCATAGTGGAGGTGTGGATTGTGAAGGCTGTTATCGCACATCCATGCATAGCCATTACCCCTTACAGGTGGTATGTGATCCAATATTGGTCACCACAGTGCTGTATATGCCTGGCCAGTGATCTCTGTGCTCATGGATGGCACCCTGACATGACATGGGTAACTCAGATGACTACCTAAGGGGCCTGGAGACGTCACCATGTCGGGGGTGCACTGCACAGCACCATCCCTCACATAGTGTCCATAATGTTGACCACAGCCTAGGTAGCAGTTTATGGGTACAGGGATGTTCACCTAGCGGTGACACTGCTGGTATCATCCATCAGACTGTGCACATATGTGACACACCTCACACACAGCCCATTCTGTATGTTGTTTACAACACTGACATAGCTAAACTGATAGGTCATGGCCATTCACAGCCTAAATGACTGTCATCACCTCTTGTGGGTTGATATTATCCAACACCCTATCTGTATTGTATGGTCATGCTAGGCACTTGTTCAGAACAAGTGAGCATGTCATGAGCTACTGATTACTATAGCACCCATTCCACACCATTTCCCACAGGTACACTGGCTGTTCTACACTTCCCAGCTTGCTTAAGGTACGACAGCTGTTGTACACAGTAATGCACATATCCTGTGGGACATGGTTGTATATGCAGGCATGTCCAACTGTCACATACCAGTGCTACTGCCTGTCTATATGAGGGATATGTCATACATGTGGCAATAGAGCAATTGTCTCATGTACACATTCAATGCTCACTTCCCAACATACGGCACTGCAGCCTGTGGGGGATGCACGTCTGCAGCCGTGCTGGGCCCATAGCTCTCAGGTGTACCTCATTATGGGGAACGCACCTCATTTGGGGTTCTAAAAGGTGCATGTTCCTCAAGGTTCCACATTGGAAGGGTCTGTCACACATTCATCGTTGTACATAGTTTACCTGCTAGCCATGGCTAGATAGATGAGAATCATATTAATTCATTGTAATATCTGTTTTATACGTAAGACCAGCCTATTTTAGAAATCATATGCCCTTCCTAGTTGACGCTGTTAGTAAGCCAGTTGTAAGTGTTCCACGTTTCGCCCATTTGTCACAGTGTATGAGGGCTAATGTTCCTCATTTTGGGGAGAGGAGGCTGACAGCTATGGCTGAGGGTAATGCTGTCACCAACCCTGACTGCACCTGACAGTCATTTGGGGATGTGTAACATTCGCAACACACCCTACCCATCACATAGTCTCACATAATCTACACCACTGGCCACACCTACGAGGACAACCTGTGCAGTACATCTCCATACTCACTGTAGGCACCAGAGGTAGCCCCCATCATGGAAGACAACATCACCAGCTTATAGCCCACAGACTCATGTGTGCCCACCACATACAGCCAATAGTGTGTTATAACATTCACAACACACCAGTCATAGCTGACTCTGTAGGGTGTCACACTGCAGTTCCACACAGCAGGCTACACAAAGCATTAGTCATTTACATCTTGCTGTCGGGTAACTGCTTCTGCAACATAACCTATGCACCCATGCCACACCTCACCAGGTACGATATGTCTGTCATTCGCCATGTTAGTGTGACTGCCCTGTGATGCCACTTCACAGACTATGTGTGCAGGGACATGCAATAGCTCACCAGTCTTATAGCCCTGAGGGTGTGGGCCTAGCCATGGGGAGCATTTTGCATTCGTCCGGACACGATACTACTGTACAGTGACCGACTGTGTCACTGCAACAGTTGCCTATGCTCCTATTGTCATTCCACAGGCATGTGGTATCTGTCCGCTATGACTGTCCTGGTCAAACACAATGCTTTGGCACAGATGATTTGCACCTGTTGGCCCTGGGAGTACAGCTCACATGCTAGGCTCTTGCTGCTTCTATACTGCCTGTCCTGCACAGTTTACAATAACTGTCACCAGCAGGGTGGTAACTGGCATGTGCGACATGGGGTCATGTGACACATTGCTTGCATCTTCCCCTGTGACACACACAGGCAAGGCACACCTTATACTGCACCACTCCAACATCTCTGCAGTGACTGGGACCTGCCTGTAGGCTCTGCAGAGCACACCTGCAATGACAGGTTATAGATGGACCATACCTTCCAGGCACATACCTGGACCGGCACACCCACAGCTGAGGGGTTCCCATATCCCACTATGTTTTGCACACATCCTGGCAAGTTGCTTAGCACAATGCATCAGAGGTGCTCCACGTGCAACTAACTGTGTCCGGGACCGCTATACACATTGTAACAAGCGACAGAGTCAACATCATACCCCAAGGGTAACATACCTTCTATGGTGGTATAGTAGACAGTGGGCCTCAGCTACTACTGATGTGTGACTGACACTACCCCACACTTCACTGGGATAGCCACTCATGTACCGACACATCCATGAGTCATACCCTCCACTCTGCTGGATCAACACATACACACCACCTCCAAGACCTACATTACCCTTGGCATGAACACTACCACCATGTGACTGGTGTTACACACCTGGGGTTATCCCCTCATTGGTGGATTCTGAACATATACTAATCTACCGTGTTAGCCACATCCCGGAAACACACCCATCACAGCATACACAGTACATGTGTACTACTACACCTACTACAGACGTCTGCTGACAGCGGTTGTTAACATCATGACACCCGTGCAGATGGACAATGCACATACAAATGCTGACACATACCCCAGTGCACTTAATTAACATGTACACAACTGCATGGATCATGCTATTCCACAAAGAGCCATGATGGTACACACCAGATAACAGACTCCACTCTGGTGGTCATGTTCCACGGACATATGATGTACAACAACAGGTGTAGGCTGTTGCACAGTGGTGTACATTCCCATGTGTGGGGTGGCTCACTGGTCAGCCGTGGTGGGGCCACAGGGTGCCTCATCACATACTCCAAGACTAGCTACATAAACATGACTGCCACACATTCCGTGGTGTACCACCAGGCATTATGGTGGTATGTCAGTATTCGATGACAACACCCACATCTGCTGTCACATACAACAGTCACTCAGGAACATTGCAGACCCAGGTATTGTTGGCAACAAGCTGGAGGATGGATTCAATGCTGACAGTACAACCTCTCACTCACTACAGGGCCACAATCCATACATGAACATTGTGGTGTCCCTGTGGTCACACCTACACAGTACTGACCTACACTCTATGTGTCCTGGGACACTGACCCCATGTCACCTTCCAACGTCCCAGGCTGTGATGTCCACCAACCTCCGAATTACATGTCTCACCACTAGGCCACCATATTAAGTAATAGCCTTGTTTCAGACATTGTAGACCCTGAATGGCACACAGCAGCATTTATCACACTACACACAGGTGGCACCGCATTGCATGAGTGGGACTATAGTCCTACACACCTGACTGGACTGTTCTGCGTTTCTATGGGGCACATTATTAAGGACGTCATTCTCAGAGACATTGTTGGTCTCCCGTCATCTGCTGCCACCCAGGTTGGGCTTGCTAAGGCCAGAGCATGCCCCCTACACATGGTGGACTCCTTTCATACAGTTACCAGGGCAGTTGCTGATGGTACGGGAGTCCACACATCCTACATTGTCCTCTCATTGCCTTTCAGCACCATTCCCCATTCTGGTATTGACAACATACACATCCACCTGCACATCGTACCCTGTGTCTCAGGATGTTATGCTATGTGGCTCATGTTCAGGACACACAGTGAGGCCAGCACACCATAGTACCTACTACATGTCAGGTACTTTGGCATACCCCAGTCCTCAGTCATAGGGCCCCTCATGTTAAGTATATGCTTCCCTGTGGAACAGGCTGGCACAGGGGACTTTCCCTGCCTAGCTTTAGAACCCCTACATACCAAGCACCATGATTGCTCCACCAGCTGATACTGACTCCAACCATACGGATGTCGCTGTGGCAGATACATAATATGACTATCATGGCATTAAGCTGCATGACACAAGGTGCATGCACATCACCTTTGCATTACACCATTCACCCACTGACTATCACATGGATGGTGGTCCCCTACATACATATCACATTGTACATGTTTGCAGTACACACATATGTCGCACCCACTCCTGTGGTTACCGTATTGCCACTGTGGCATGGATATCCTCCTATGTGGCCACACCTATCAGTACTGGGTGTGTAACTGGTACATAGGCACCCATTGTACCTCTGAACTCAAGATATCTACACACATTCAAGGGTACACCACCCCATTTAGGGTGTACCTTACACAACAGCTGCAGCTTTACATGCCACAACATTAACATGCCATGACGTTTACTGAGCTCCGACAGTTTCAATATGCGGCTGCACTATGGACACCACATCTGTACACATTTGCATACTACATACTCAGGGTGACCTCTGCTGATCAGACAGGGACAATGTCCACAACATTATTGATGGATATACTCCTCATACGCAACATAAGCAGAGGCCACTGTGAGCAACATGCTCATGGATATGTGCACACACGCCACAGTGAGTGGGATGTGCTTCTGGGTTACATTCCCAAACCGGACACTCACCATGCTGTGGAACATAAGTCCTCTGTACATCACGCAGGGACACTCAGTAGCACTGTTCATGTGATACCTCCCTTGGTGGTTGGCAGACACATGTAGGCCTGGGATCACTGCAGTGGCTGTACTGTGCAGTGGTGCAGGTGACACCTGGCTCTGCTCTTCACAGGGTACTACCCTGGAGAGGTGCCACTAGTGTGAACACTGTAGTTGTGCTTACACATGGACTTGACAGACTGCATAGTACCCCACTATGCACCTGTGCAGCTATTACTTGTCCTTTGTGCATGGTTACTTGGTAGCCCTTCCATTTAGATTAGCTATCCTGCTATTACTATGTCCCATACCTACAGGCCATATGTATCCTGTTATTGTACATACCAATAGACAATACCTGTGGTATGCATGATATGCCTGTTATGCTGTGTTGAATATCTGTCATATCTACCTATAATACTATACATTACACATATTTCACATAGTATCCCATAATGCAAAGCATACTTGCTCAGCGGGACCACCTTACATATGTCATTAATGTTATTTGCCCATACACATGCGTGCTGTGACAGTAGATCAACATATACTATCCCCTGCTATCGCACGTCCTTGTTGGACATACCCTACCACTGATGGCGGGTTGTATGGCATTGTTCTGTTTAATGGCCTCATGTAGCATCCCTTCTGGTGTCTGTGCTATGTTCCTTGTGTCCCACTGGTGGACGCACAGATTCTACAAGCATTAGTATGCTCAGCAAGACATCACTACATAAATACCTTTCCCCACTTTATGCATTGTGGACACGTTTCATTAATGCAAACCAGGCTATACATACAGTAAAACTAATTAATACAGATCATGCTATACATAACCTTACATATCGGGCATTCTACATACCTTGTCATCGTTACGGCGTTTCGTTTCTATCTCTCTCACAGTGTTTCAACTGTTTTTCGGTATGAGCTTACGGTTTGAATGTCTGGCAAGTCATCCTTATATACGTCGATACCTGAAACATGTGGATTCTTCCCGCCAATTGGTGTTCCTGAGTGACTAATTACTTGCATATCAGCTGTGCAGCTACTCCATTCGCCAATTACGTGGCGACAGTGGGGTATAATTGGATTCTCCACTTGGGCGTTGCCTATTTGCCCTACCTTCGGGAAGACGGTCTGTATTGTGTTTTGTTATGAGTAACTGCAACTGCTATGCATGGAGACAAGTATAGTTTGGATTCATGTCCCCCGTGGATTGTGTGTGACAGGTAGAGTATTTGGTTCAACATGTGGGTGTACCTGTCATCCCGACGTCTGATAATGGAGTATTACAATCAATACCTGTAACATGGCTGTTTGTTCCATTATACAACGCCTGCAATTTTGCATGTTGCCTTTAATTGTGTCTCTCACACGGTATGTTGAGGGTTCTGCAGATGTAATTGACAGACTGGATGTTTGTGCTGCTATTACAGTTTGTATTGCTTTAGTTTCTAGTGTGGGGGATGTTGGTGGTTGTATGTAACATATACGGTTTGTGGGCCTTGCATTTCTACATAATCCGTATATATGTGTGTGGGCTCCATCCCTGATTAAAGAGCTAACAGTTAGTAGACTTATGTTACGGGATTGCACATTGGGCCGTTGTTAATTGGTTTCTATATCGTCTGCAGGTGAGCTTGCTACTTGTATACCTCCGTAATTGCAGCGATATATCAGGGGATATGTTTAGGTGACAGCTATCCCTTGTATTTCTGTCCCAGATATTTGCAGTCATTGTGGTTGTGTTGTTAAAAGAGCCTGTTTGCCATGGGTTGCCACCTTATCATATGGTCATTGTTGGACACTTGCGGGACACAAAGCGGTGTTTACAGGCCAACACGTAGCCACGGTCAGTACACAGGTAGCACATACTTTTATCCTCACTACATACCTATTGTTGTGTGACTTTGGATACTTATCATATTGCATGTAACATTTAAGTTTCTTACATACAGGCATAACTATTAAATATGACTATTACATTATATATGGGACATATTTATGTCCTACCATCTCGAACATTTGCCCTTTGTACTGTTTTATGTCAGTACACACCTGCCCAGGGTGGGGATGTCCCTCCCACTGTGGTACAGGTAGTAACCCTATGCCTGTGGCTAGCTATACCCACACCTACCATACTGGTCTGCCTCTGACTTGGCACCAACATACACATGTTGCGGACACACACACACATTACAGTCACACAGAAATGCACACGGCACCCTTGACGCACACTTACACAGACTACGGCACTCACAGACACAGCTGAACACAGTACCTACGTGGACCGCGACACCGTCAGCAGTGACTAACAGTCCCTTCATATCATCATACTATTACTCGCGGATGTACTGTTCCGGTACTGTGTTCTATCGGTCTTTCAGCCTCATGGTTACGCATGTTGGAATGTTACACATTCCATGGTTGGCGTTATCCTATTTATTTGTACCTCCATGATGTTATGAATGTCGTTGGACTATCTATCATATTTGCAGATATCGCTGAATCCATCTATATCACCATATATCCCTCTATTGCACTTTCTATCTGTATTATATATATGCATATGTGTACATATATATATATATATATATATATATATATATCTATATATATATATATATATATATATATATATATATATATATATATCTATATATATATCTATATATCTATATATATATATCTATATATATATATATATATATATATATATATATATATATATATATATATATATATATATATCGATATATATATATCTATATCTGGCGGGGAACGTGACAGGCACACAGCACCACCATATGCTGTAAGACTCATGTACTGTTCAGGTGATGGCATTCCGTGTTGCACTGGCTGTTGTGTTTACAATGTTTGAGGGCTGCCTATGTAGGAGTCACACATTGGGCCACATATACATTACAATTTACAGGTGGTCATGTTTGTGTGCCATCCATTTTACTGTGTGTGCAGGTGGAGAGGAGTCAGTCCATAGGGGCCTACATGGTCAGAGTATGTGCTATACGTTCCCTCTTTGCCAAGGCGTAGGCATATTGGGCACGCCTCCGTCTGCCTATTGGGGCTGGCACAGTGTGTTCATGGTCTGAATCCCTCTGTGCCTGTACTGGCCTTGACAATTGCGGTGGGCTATGAGGGCCTTCACCATTTTGTCCCTGCTGCAGCTGCTTCCGCAGGATCATATTATGTAGCATGGCACATACTATGACGATGTGAGCACACGTGCCTGGAGAGTACTGCAAGGCTCCACCAGATGTATCCAAGCACCGGAACCGTGATTTCAGCATCCCGAACACACGCTCGATGATAATTCTGGTTTGTGCGTGTGCCTCATTATGGCATTCTTGCATGGGTGTGTGTGCATTTCTGATGGGAGTCATCATCCATGGCTCCAGTGCATAGCCACCATCCCCCATGAGATGGCCATGTGGTATGTCCCCCCTGACAAATACCTGATACAGCTGTGAGGCATGCCAGATATGGGAGTCATGGTAGCTTCCAGGGCTGCCAGCACACACATCCATGATAATGCCCTGGGCAGTTGATGGAGTGGAATCCCTTGCGGTTTATGTAGCGCATACCCTGCTCACCGGGTGGTGACTTGATTTGTTTGTGCATGCAGTCTATCGCACCCAGTACCTCCGGGTATTGTGCCACACAGTGGAAGTGACGCATATTGCTGGCCAACTCCTCCTGAGTTCTGGGGAAGTATATCTGCTCATTAGCATGTGCTAACATGGCATCCAGGAACTGGTGTAGTACCCTGGATGCTGATGCCTGTGAGATACCCATTATATCTCCAGTTGGCCTTTGAAAGGTACCTGTGGCCAGTATTCGCAGGCTTACACATACCTTTGTGTCCACTGGTATGGGTTCCCCTCTGTTGTTTCTGGTTCTCAGGCGTGGCCGATACAGCTCCACTATTTGCTGTAAGATGTCCCTGTCCACCCTGTAACGCTCTACTATCTCCAGGTCATGTAGCCCCTGGTAAGTTACCCTTGGTCTGAACACTCTCCTTCTCCTCCGAGGCCTGCGGTGGTTGTCGGCATCATCCTCCACAACACCGTCAGTCTCTAACACATGCTGATGAATCACAGCTATGGCAGCTCCCAACATGTACATTTTAAAAGTTCCCCATGTGTTTACACCTATGGTGCGGTGTTTGGGAATACACAGGTGTGTGTTGGGTGCTTACACACTTTATACTATTGTACTGTGAACACCGATGATGTCATAGGGTGTGTATGTACGTTTGTAGCTACAGGTTAAGTTATGTGTTTTACTGCCGGAACTACTATTGTGGTGTCTTTGGTATTGAATTACATTTGCCTGCTATGGATCACCTCTTGACCTTCCCTTTACATTTGTGCGTGTTGCACCTACCATTTTCTAGCGTGCATCCTGCAGCCTACTTTCATTTGTGCTTTCCTGGACCTGGCGTATCTTGCGTTATGTGTGCTACTGCCGGTCTGCTGTCGGTTTGCTTTGCTCTGCTGTGTCAGGTCTCCTATCTTTGCAATACAATACCTCCCCTCCTTTCTTTGCATTCACATGCCTCCCCTATCCTGTTTTGCAGGTTTTTGAAAGCGGACTTGTCAGCTCCCGTCGATTGGCCTTCATGGGATGATTGGTGTTGATTGCTCATTAGTACTCCAATTACCCTACTTCCACATTTCCTTTTCTTCCCCTGACCTTCCTTTTTCTGCTATTGTTTGCGGCGCGTGCATCCGATTACTGGGTTTTGGACACCTTTTCATCCTCGTACACATGCGCTTTTGGCCACCATGTGTGTCTCAGCTACGATTCCTCCCCACCCCTATCCTGCAGCTTTGCTTAGCAACGGACAGGCCAGTTTTGCAATGCTCCAATGTGCTTAGTGCTACAGTGGCACACCCCTCTGCTGATGTCATGTATCTCCTCTGAGCCACTCCTCGGTGTTATACCGCTGTGCCGTATGGTACAACCTTCCTCCGGCGGGACATTTGCGATTCAGTATTATCTGCCTCATTTGCATGGCATTGACTACTAATTCATAGTTACCACGCCAAACACTATCGCAAGCCCTTAGCAACCCTTGCACCTTGGTTGTGGTGTTCCATGCCTACCATTGTGTGTTATGCTGTAAACCTGCTTTCTATTACGTTGCGATTTTATGACATTTTTATATTATTTCTTTATGTTACAGCTTCCACACACATGCCCTGCGGTTCTGCTGTGCGTTACTGTGGACATGCCATTAAATGTTGTTATTTACATGTTATGCATCTTTTCTTATGCCATTGGCTGTGTATTTCGCCATTGGCATATGTTCACGCTAGCGATACCTGGGTCTGGCCCTCTTCCATAGCTCCGATGTTATGTTTGGGAAAATGTAAACCGTGTTTTTTGGTTTACATTTCCATGGGCTTACGCTACGCCTGCACCACTTCATGAATCGCTATATGCCTTCATTTGCATGGTGCAACACTGCACATGGGGTGATTTGCATACCTACACCAGGGGCTGCGCAGATCTGGCGTACGCCGGTAGTGCACATGGAATTGGATCATACCTGAATCGCTCGGCGGCCATATTTGGCGTTACAACACCTATGCTATGCGTGCGCCTGGTGCAAGCTTCATGAATCCCGGGGATTATGTATACTCCATTGTAGTATGTGTATCATTCTCCATATCAGTTATTAATGGGCAGAAGACTGAAAAGCACAATACATACTTCTCATACTTTACACATGCCATAGAAATGTAGGAAGTTAAAAGAGATGCTATACAGAAATTAAATAATGCAGGAGTATTATTATGATACGCATTTCAGAAGATATTCTCTATGTTCCAGAGAGGAAACAGAATGTTAATCTGGTATTTTGCCAATGTTTAGAATCAGCAACATAAAGTAGTAGTGCCTGATTGATCGAATGACTATTATCTGTTGTACACAAGAAATCCACAGACTCTGTTGTAAGCTGAAGAAGCATCAATGGACAAACATTCACTTGATCCCTATGAGATCTGACACAAAGAAGACATCCCTGCCATGTCTTCATCAGTATCTGAGGAAACACAACTGTATCTGAGTGAATCTAGAAATGAATCAAAGTTGATAGTAATTAGCCTCATGAAACTTCAACATACAGTTGAGGGATCAAAAATGGTCATAGAGTTGTTCCATGGATTGAAAAACATGGACAATTTCTATTCAATCAAATGCCTGTTTAGTGAAAGTAAAGCTCTGATTAAATATTAAAAAGCCTGGCACAAGCTTAATGCAGAATTAAAAATAAGTTGTAAAATAGTATATTCTACAGATTAAAATGGGAAATATAAGATATGGAGACATATACCTTTAAATACTAGTCAGCTCACAGACATAACATGCATGTTGTATGGAACATCTGCTCCAAGTAGCTAGTTACATTAGGGAGTTCAGGGAGGCTGGTCACCCATTAAAGGTGTCTAAGTCTTTACTAAGCATTCTGTCAGACAGTACAAGAGTTAAATGTGGCCTTCCTAGCTCTTGCTATCACTGTAATCATATTTTCTACTTATTGTCTTAGTAGCAAAATACCTCTCTTGGTTAGATTACTTATTTATATTAATGACCATGCATATGGACATATTTACTCTTTTTGTCCAGTGACCTCATACTGATTTAAAGCATTGCACAGAATTCCCTGTAGATTTCTGTAATTGAAGATGCTTTATTTAGTGAATCCCCATTATGACTACTCTGTACTTGCTTACTTAACTCCTCGTAAAATGCACATCTCTGCTTACTTCAGGGTAGCACAGGTTTTTACTAATCAGAACCAGTTACTCCACAGAGACTAAAAGTCATTCGTCTTTTACCAGTTAGGGGTCACCACAGCAGATCACCAGTCATCAGATTGATTGGCAGTAGAGTTTTTATGGTGTCAATTTGCCAGCCTGGTGCCCAACCTTCACAGAAGGACATGCATGCATGCACCTACCTGCATGTCTTTAAAACTCACTCGACCAGAGACTAACTCAGTAAATATGGGACTCAGAAAGGGTATCTGCCAGTGGTATGCCCTAACCTGCCCTTTTCCCACTGATAGTAGGCATTTATGATTCAGAGATAGGCCATCCATAGTGAGTTTTTGTGGTCTGTAGAATCACTACTGCAGGTTGTCTCCTAAGCTGGGCTGCATGCTAGTGAGGTATTCCAGGGGAGCTGCTATGTGCTCTCCCATGAAACCTCCTGCAGTATAAGTGCTCAGTTGTGTAATTTAGCTTGGCCTGCAGAGTTTATTAGCTTAACTACAAGTTCATATTCTTCATTATTTTCAATGAGTAAGACTGCATTACAGTGGACAGGTAGTGGTGGTGGGTAGGTGAGTGTGTGTGTGTGTGTGTGTGTGTGTGTGTGTGTGTGTGTGTGTGTGTGTGTATTCATTTGTGTATATCTTCATATTTTTTCCACTATTTTTTCCTGCTGTAGACTTGTATAAAACATAATAGTTCTATAAATCTTAACTGCTTTTCATGGATGAGAACTTGTAATTTTTTTCAGTGTAATTGAATTTTTTCTAAATTTAAAAAAAAGGCCAGTTAGATTATTAATCAAAAATTGGCTTCCAGCAAAATAAGTAATATAATTCCATGCTTAACAGTAACCTTTAGAAGGCTGTCATTATTAACAAACTTGAAATGAAATAATGGTGGCACACAGTAGTAAAGCTTTCCTACTTAATCAGCTCAGCAGGAGACTAACTTCTCTAAAACACTGATAATGTAATGCTGCTTTTATATATATCCTCACCCCACTCACTTCAAATAAAATGTGTAGTAATCAAAAGAATGTCTCATTCTGGAATTCAGTACTTTCTTTTGGGATAAAATGCAAACACAGCAATTATATTTAGAAAGCAATTTTTAGTCATTACAGTGTGCTAGAATACATTGACTGTAGATTTAGGATGACAGGTAATGAAATCAAATGTTATTTTTCTGCTGTAAAAATTTAGTCTAATAAATCAAGATGAGGATTTGCCATGATATTTAAGTGCCATAGAAATTTCCAGTGTTCTTTTCTGACCTACTATAGTACTTACTCAGTTTAGAACCAAATGCATTATGGAGGTTTAGATATTAACGTAAGAGTTTACACGCATCTTGATAATATAGACTATTACTTATTTGCATACCAGGAAGAAAGTGCTCGTTTCACCAAATAACTTATGCACAAATACTTCAACATACGCATACAACACTTTATAGAGTTCATAATACCACAGGTTTATATGTGAAATATTACCAGAGTATTACAAGCCAAAAGATACCATATGATAAATGGGATTCTTGATTTTAGAATTTAAGTTATTTTTGGTTGATCATCTTTTTTTTTAGTTATAGCTAGAATACATTTATATAACAGAACCACAGAAACGTGAGCAAATGGTGGTTACTCTTAACTTCAGCCTTACCCTGAAACATTTCTCTAGTGGTCCTGTTCTTCATTTCCAGAGGAAGACCATGCTATTGTTTATGAACAGATAACCCAAAGACTTTATCATGGTGCAGATTTGATTTCCTGACTATCTGTAACATCTTTGTAGCTATTCTGTCCTATAGATATACAGCTGAACTCAGATGTTGCCAGAAGCCTAGGAGTCTTAATGAACTAGCCTAATGATCACAGGTTCATAAGTGTAGACCAGGCTAATGACCACTAGGGCCCATAAAAGCCTAGCCATGTAACACAAATGTGACCACAAATTTGATTTATATTGGATGTACAGTGGGTGATTTATTGACTACCTCTGTCCATCAGGGACATAGGAGCCAGACCAGCAGTGAATTTCCGATTACCCATCCAGTGGCCCAAGTTGCGCTTAAAGAGGGATAAGGAGGAACTCTGCTTCACATGGATGGGGAGCCTGTTCCAGAGAATGGGAATTCTCTGAAAATAAATTTGTAGGTCAGTACAAGGCTAACTGTCCTTGTGGGCTATTTTAAGCCTAACCAGTTATCTCATTTGAATATCAAACCTTGCACCTTGCATTTGCAAACTGAACACCTTAACCATTATGTCAACCCCCAAACTCGGAAAAGCCTAGCTGCTTAAATAGCAAACAATACATGAAAGAGGACCGGCATCTTCAGGACCACACAGAGGTGAGTTTGAAAGGGGAAGGTGTTAGCACATTATTACCCTGCGATAAAAGAAGTTGCAAAAGATGTACTAGAGAGGAGGGAAAATATTATGGTAGCATTTAGTAGACCAGTATGGATAGTTTCTCAAACAAGAATTAGTCTGACAAGTACCAAAAAGAATACAAAATAGTAGTAAGGTGCCAAACCAACAAATGAAAAAGACTGAGAGACTGAGATTGTATGGTATCATAGGTTTACAGATGATTTTGTTTATGCAGCAGTTTACATGATTAACAAATAGAAGTTTTGATCCAGAGACAAACCTAGACATTGGAGAGCTAGGGTAAACAGATTTAGTAGCATTGCTTCCATTGTTTTTCATTTGGGTCCATGATAATTTCATGAATAGCAAACAACTATGTGTGAATTCATCAGAATTAACTTGTTAAACCAGCAGTTCATTGAAATAGGGGCTATTACAGCATAACAATCTACCACTGGGAATGAGATTAGACTCTGTTTCTCTTACTCCCTGGACCAATGAGCTAAGGAGAAACATTTACCAAAAGGCAATGTAAACAGTGAAACTTTGATGTATTCAAGTAACATTAATGTCACTTGTAATGTGCTGAAAAAGAACTGGCCAATACTTATGATGGACCCAAGTGTAGGTAATGTGGTTGGTCCCCATCCACGATTCTCTTTTAAAAACAATAAAACCCTGAAGCAACATCTATGCTATAGACAGGGTACATTCTAAAGGAGAGGTATATATGCATGTAGATCGTGTTGTGCCTGTAGGCATGTGTGGATGGTTACTTCTGTTACACATCCTAGAACTATGAGAAAGATTGAGTTTAGCTTTTATGCTGACTGCACAGATAAGAACATAGTTTATTCGGCACAGTGCATTGTATGTGAAGGGTTCTATATTGGGAAAACCAATTGAACATTGAAAGAAAGAGTACTTGAGGATAATAATGATATATGCAATAGGAAAGAAAGTAATACATTAGCTAAACATGATGGAAACTGATGATACCCATCGGTTTAAGTTTTTGGTTCTGCATAAAGTTGGTACTAATATAAGAGGAGGTGCTATAGCTAATGAAATAGAGTACATTGAGTTAAGATGGATTCTTGACCTGAGGGCTACTGTATACCCAGGTCTGAATAATGCTGTGTCTTTAAAACCTGCTCTGAAGAGGAGAGGATTGCATCATTAATTGCACCATGTGACTTGACATATCTTAATTGTGTGGCTGGTTATCTGTATATGGTTTTAAGTGTTTTATTTTTTTATGGTCTGAAGAAGCAGATGAGCCACGAAAGCACTCACCAGTTTGTTTTTTGTGTACATTTGTTATTATTAAAACTGTTTTCACTCAACTTCATCCTTTTGGACGTCTGTGTTTGGAATATTATTGTGTTTGGACTTAGTCTGGGTTCCTCCTGAGCTTTTCTTATAACCTTTCTCAGGGTTGTGTCAGCAAGAATGTGGAGGTTAGGTTTTCCAAGACAATGTCTTTGTCATGCCTCTATGAAATCTCTTGTTACTTATTAATAAGGATGCAAAGTTTGACACTGATTCCAAATCTTTGTCGGAGGAAGCAGAAGTATTGATGTCACAGAATCCTAATATTTTCTGTTCTTCTATAAGGTTTAACAATGATACATTCCCACATATCTGCTGATTTTTCTTAATGGCTCAGTGTTTTAAAAGTTTGGAGATAGAGATATAAGTCAGCCATATGAAGTTAGGAACCAGGTTGAAAGAAATGAGACAGCTTCTGGTAAACATTTGACTGTAATATTTTCATCACCTCCCTGTGTTAGCCTACTATTAAATATGTGGTATACACTTATAAATACTAGTGATTTAGCATTAGGAAGTTGTGTGTGGTGCACTTACTTTCTAAAGAGTTCACAGACCTCATGAAAGTTGGTTACATATTCTTAGTAACTGCGCATTATTTATTCACCATCCTGACAAACCACCAGATATATTGTCTCAATAGTGGAGAAATAAACCTGGAAAAAGTGAATGAGTAAATAGTCAATAAATGTATCTGCTTTCAAGAATTTATGTTTGTCAGGAGAAAATTATCTCAGCTGCAGCACCAGAAATGATTTTACCATAAAGAAACTTGGGTAAAAACATGAAGCTTTCATCCTCATATTGAATTTGTCCTCATGCCTATGGATTATATGAGAAGCTGGAAAAAGTACAGTATGCTACTTTATTGCATTTCAGTGGGGAAGAATCCTTAAAGGTATTTAGCTTTTTAATGTTTCTTGAAAGGAGAAGGACAATGAATCAAGAATAAGACAAACATTCAAAAATTGTTGCAATTCTAGAAGTCTGCCATTTGTTCTTTACAAGAGTACAAGGACCTACAATCATTGTATGCACTAATATTATTGAGCTGATGCTAATGATTGTTAATTTGGTGAGGCACAGGATTTACTGACAAGTGGTAGGATGTCTTGTGGTGTAAGAATAATAAAACAAAAGGCAGCTACTAAGAGAAACAAACTAGACCATTTCAAAAGCTATAGATGTCTTAGACCATGAGAAATTACTTGTGAACAGTTATTAGAATTAACTGAGGAAGATATGTTCAACTGATAAAATGTGAGTCAAATAAAAAGACAACCATTAGAAATAGATGCATCGCTAAAGTATTATGTATGAAAACCAGAGTAATATTAGAACAAAAAAAGTCATACTCCGGGATTCATGAAGCTTGTGCCAGGCGCACGCATAGCGTAGGCGTTATAACGCCAAATATGGCTGCCGAGCGATTCAGGTATGATCCAATTCCACGTGCACTACCGGCGTACACCAGATCTGCGCAGCCCCCGGCGTAGGTATGCAAATCACCTCATGTGCAGTGTTGCACCATGCAAATGAAGGCATATAGTGATTCATGAAGTGGTGCAGGCGTAGCGTAAGCCCATGGAAATGTAAACCAAAAAAACACGGTTTACATTTTCCCAAACATAACATCGGAGCTATGGAAGAGGGCCAGACCCAGGTATCACAACGTGAACATATGCCAATGGCAAAATACACAGCCAATGGCATAAGAAAAGATGCATAACACGTAAATAACAACATTTAATGTCATGTCCACAGTAACGCACAGCAGAACTGCAGAGCATGTGTGCAGAAGCTGTAACATAAAGAAATAATATAAAAATGTCATAAAATCGCAACGTAATAGAAAGCAGGTTTACAGCATAACACACAATGGTAGCCATGGAACACCACAACCAAGGTGCAAGGGTTGCTAAGGGCTTGCGATAGTGTTTGGCGCGGTAACTATGAATTAGTAGTCAATGCCATGCAAATGAGGCAGATAATACTGAATCGCAAAAGTCCCACAGGAGGAAGGTTGTACCATACGGCGCAGCGGTATAACACCGAGGAGTGGCTCAGAGGAGATACATGACATCAGCAGAGGGGTGTGCCACTGTAGCACTAAGCACATTGGAGCATTGCAAATATGGCCTGTCCGTTGCTAAGCAAAGCTGCAGGATAGGGGTGGGGAGGAATCATTTAGCTGAGAGCACACATGGTGGCCAAAAGCGCATGTGTATGAGGATGAAAAGGTGCCCGAAACCCAGTAATCGGATGCACGCGCCGCAAACAATAGCAGAAACAGGAAGGTCAGGGGAAGAAAAGGAAATGCGGAAGTAGGGTAATTGGAGTATTAATGAGCAATTAACACCAATCAACCCACGAAGGCCAATCGACGGCAGCTGACAAGTCTGCTTGCAGAAACCTGCAAAACAGGATAGGGGAGGCATGTGAATGCAAAGAAAGGAGGGGAGGTATTGGATTGCAAAGATAGGAGACCTGACACAGCAGAGCAAAGCAAACCGACAGCAGACCGGCAGTAGCACACATAACGCAAGATACGCCAGGTCCAGGAAAGCACAAATGAAAGTAGGCTGCAGGATGCACGCCAGAAAATGGTAGGTGCAATGCGCACAAATGTAAAGGGAAGGTCAAGAGGTAATCCACGGCAGGCAAATGTAATTCAACACCAAAGGCACCACAATAGTAGTTCCAGCAGTAAAACACATAACTTAACCTGTAGCTACGAACATACATACACACCCTATGACATCATCGGTGTTCACAGCACAATAGTATAAAGTGTGTAAGCACCCAACACACACCTGTGTATTCCCAAACACTGCACCATAGGTGTAAACACATGGGGAACTTTTAAAATGTACATGTTGGGAGCTGCCATAGCTGTGATTCATCAGCATGTGTTAGAGACTGACGGTGTTGTGGAGGATGATGCCGACAACCACCGCAGGCCTCGGAGGAGAAGGAGAGTGTTCAGACCAAGGGTAACTTACCAGGGGCTACATGACCTGGAGATAGTAGAGCGTTACAAGGTGGACAGGGACATCTTACAGCAAATAGTGGAGCTGTGCCAGCCACGCCTGAGAACCAGAAACCACAGAGGGGAACCCATACCAGTGGACATGAAGGTATGTGTAAGCCTGCGAATACTGGCCACAGGTACCTTTCAAAGGCCAACTGGAGATATAATGGGTATCTCACAGGCATCAGCATCCAGGGTACTACACCAGTTCCTGGATGCCATGTTACCACATGCCAATGAGCAGATATACTTTCTCAGAACTCAGGAGGAGTTGGCCAGCAATATGCGTCACTTCCACCGTGTGGCACAATACCCGGAGGTACTGGGTGAGATAGACTGCACACACATACAAATCAAGTCACCACCCAGTGAGCAGGGTATGCGCTACATAAACCGCAAGGGATTCCACTCCATCAACTGCCAGGTCGTGTGCAATGCCCAGGGCATTATCATGGATGTGTGTGCTGGCAGCCCTGGAAGCTACCATGACTCCCATATCTGGCATGCCTCACAGCTGTATCAGGTATTTGTCATGGGGGACATCCCACATGGCCATCTTGTGGGGATGCTGGCTATGCACTGGAGCCGTGGATGATGACTCCCATCAGAAATGCACACACACCCATGCAAGAATGCCATAATGAGGCACACGCACAAACTAGAATCATCATAGAGCGTGTGTTCGGGATGCTGAAATCACGGTTCCGGTGCTTGGATACATCTGGTAGAGCCTTGCAGTACTCTCCAGGCACATGTGCCCACATCATCATAGTATGTGCCATGCTACATAATATGATCCTGTGGAAGCAGCTGCAGCAGGGACAAAATGGTGAAGGCCCTCATAGCCCACCGCAATTGCCAAGGCCAGTACAGGCACAGAGGGATTCAGACCATGAACACACTGTGCCAGCCCCAGTAGGCAGACGGAGGCATGCCCAATATGCCTACGCCTTGGCAAAGAGGGAACGTATAGCACATACTCTAACCATGTAGGCCCCTATGGACTGACACCTCTCCACCTGCACAAACAGTAAAATGGATGGCACACAAACATGACCACCTGTAAATTGTAATGTATAGGTGGCCCAATGTGTGACTCCTACATAGGCAGCCCTCAAACATTGTAAACACAACAGCCAGTGCAACACGGAATGCCAACACCTGAACAGTACATGAGTCTTACAGCATATGGTGGTTCTGTGTGCCTGTCACGTTCCCGCCAGATATATATATATATATATATATATATATAGATATATAGATATATATATATATATATATATATAGATATATAGATATATATATATATATATATATATATATATATATATGTACACATATACATATATATAATACAGATAGAAAGGGCAATAGAGGGATATATGGTGATATAGATGGATTCAGCGATATCTGCAAATATGATAGATAGTCCAACGACATTCATAACATCATGGAGGAACAAATAAATAGGATACCGCCAACCATGGAATGTGTAACATACCGACATGCGTAACCAGGAGGCTGAAAGACCGATAGAACACAGTACCGGAACAGTACATCCGCGAGTAATAGTATGATGATATGAAGGGACGGTTAGTCACCGCTGACTGTGTCGCGGTCCACATAGGTACTGTGTTCAACTGTGTCTGTGAGTGCCGTAGTCTGTGTAAGTGTGCGTTGAGGGTGCCGTGTGCATTTCTGTGTGACTGTAATGTGTGTGTGTGTCCTCAACATGTGTATGTTGGTGTCAAGTCAGAGGCAGACCAGTATGGTAGGTGTGGGTATAGCTAGCCGTAGGCATATGGTTACTACCTGTACCACAGTAGGAGGGACATCCCCACCCTGGGCAGGTGTGTCCTGACATAAAACAGTACAAAGGGCAAATATCCGAGATGGTAGGACATAAATATGTCCCATATATAATGTAACAGTCGTATTTAATAGTTATGCCTGTATGTAAGAAACTTAAATGTTACATGCAATATGATAAGTATCCAAAGTCACACAACAATAGGTATGTACCTGTGTACTGACCGTGGCTACGTGTTGGCCTGTAAACACCGCTTTGTGTCCCGCAAGTGTCCAACAATGACCATATGATAAGGTGGCAACCCATGGCAAACAGGCTCTTTTAACAACACAACCACAATGACTGCAAATATCTGGGACAGAAATACAAGGGATAGCTGTCACCTACACATATCCCCTGATATATCGCTGCAGTTATGGAGATATACAAGTAGCAAGCTCACCTGCAGACGATATAGAAACCAATTAACAACGGCCCAACGTACAATCCCGTAACATAAGTCTACTAACTGTTAGCTCTCTAATCAGGGATGGAGCCCACACACATATATATGGATTATGTAGAAATGCAAGGCCCACAAACTGTATATGTTACGTACAACCACCGACATCCCCCACACTAGAAACTAAAGCAATACAAACTGTAATAGCAGCACAAACATCCAGTAAGTCATTTACATCTGCAGAACCCTCAACATACCATGTGAGAGACACAATTAAAGGCGACATGCAAAATTGCAGGCATTGTATAATGGAACAAACAGCCATGTTACAGGTATTGATTGCAATACTCCGTTATCAGACGTCGGGATGACAGGTACACCCACATGTTGAACCAAATACTCTACCTGTCACACACAATCCACGGGGGACATGAATCCAAACTATACTTGTCTCCATGCATAGCAGTTACAGTTACTCATAACAAAACACAATACAGACCGTCTCTCCAAAGGTAGGGCAAATAGGCAACCCCCAAGTGGAGAATCCAATTATACCCCACTGTCACCGCGTAATTGGCGAATGGAGTAGCTGCACAGCTGATATGCAAGTAATTAGTCACTCAGGAACACCAACTGGCGGGAAGAATCCACATGTTTCAGGTATTGATGCATATAAGGATGACTTGCCAGACATTCAAACCGTATGCTCATACCGAAAAACAGTTGAAACACTGTGAGAGAGATAGAAACGAAATGCCGTAACGACGACAAGGTATGTAGAATGCCCAATATGTAAGGTTATGTATAGCATGATCTGTATTAATTAGTTTTACTGTATGTATAGCCTGGTTTGCATTAATTAAACGTGTCCTCAATGCATAAAGTGGGGAAAGGTATTTATGTAGTGATGTCTTGCTGAGCATACTAACGCTTGTAGAATCTGTGTGTCCAGCAGTGGGACACAAGGTACATAGCACAGACACCAGAAGGGATGCTACATGAGGCCATTAAACAGAACAATGCCATACAACCCGCCATCAGTGGTAGGGTATGTCCAACAAGGACGTGCGATAGCAGGGGATAGTATATGTTGATATACTGTCACAGCACGCATGTGTATAGGCAAATAACGGTATTGACATATGTAAGGTGGTCCCGCTGAGCAAGTATGCTTTGCATTATGGGATACTATGTGAAATATGTGTAATGTATAGTATTATAGGTAGATATGACAGATATTCAACACAGCATAACAGGCATATCATGCATACCACAGGCATTGTCTATTGGTATGTACAATAACAGGATACATATGGCCTGTAGGTATGGGACATAGTAATAGCATGATAGCTAATCTAAATGGAAGGGCTACCAAGTAACCATGCACAAAGGACAAGTAATAGCTGCACAGGTGCATAGTGGGGTACTATGCAGTCTGTCAAGTCCATGTGTAAGCACAACTACAGTGTTCACACTAGTGGCACCTCTCCAGGGTAGTGTCCTGTGAAGAGCAGAGACAGGTGTCACCTGCACCACTGCACAGTACAGCCACTGCAGTGATCCCAGGCCTACATGTGTCTCCCAACCACCAAGGGAGGTATCACATGAACAGTGCTACTGAGTGTCCCTGCGTGATGTACAGAGGACTTATGTTCCACAGCATGGTGAGTGTCCGGTTTGGGAATGTAACCCAGAAGCACATCCCACTCATTGTGGCGTGTGTGCACATATCCATGAGCATGTTGCTCACAGTGGCCTCTGCTTATGTTGCGTATGAGGAGTATATCCATCAATAATGTTGTGGACATGGGCCCTGTCTGATCAGCAGAGGTCACCGCTGAGTATGTAGTATGCAAATGTGTACAGATGTGGTGTCCATAGTGCAGCCGCATATTGAAACTGTTGGAGCTCAGTAAACGTCATGGCATGTTAATGTTGTGGCATGTAAAGCTGTAGCTGTTGTGTAAGGTACACCCTGAATGGGGTGGTGTACCCTTGAATGTGTGTAGATGTCTTGAGTTCAGAGGTACATTGGGTGCCTATGTACCAGTTACACACCCAGTACAGATAGGTGTGGCCATGTAGGAGGATATCTACGCCACAGTGGCAATACGGTAACCACAGGAGTGTGTGTGACATATGTGTGTACTGCAAACATGTACAATGTGATATGTATGTATGGGACCACCATCCATGTGATAGTCAGTGGGTGAATGGTGTAATGCAAAGGTGATGTGCATGCACCTTGTGTCATGCAGCTTGATGCCATGATAGTCATATTATGTATCTGTCACAGCAACATCCGTATGGTTGGAGTCAGTATCAGCTGGTGGAGCAATGATGGCTCTTGGTATGTAGGGGTTCTAAAGCTAGGCAGGGAAAGTCCCTTGTGCCAGCCTGTTCCGCAGGGAAGCATATACTTAACATGAGGGGCCCTATGACTGAGGACCGTGGTATGCCAAAGTACCTGACATGTAGTAGGTACTATGGTATGCTGGCCTCACTGTGTGTCCTGTCCATGAGCCACAGAGCATAACATCCTGAGACACAGGGTACGATGTGCAGGTGGATGTGTATGTTGTCATTTCCAGAATGGGGAATGGTGCTGAAAGGCAATGAGAGAACAATGTAGGATGTGTGGACTCCCGTACCATCAGCAACTGCCCTGGTAACTATATGAAAGGAGTCCACCATGTGTAGGAGCCATGCTCTGGCCTTAACAAGCCCAACCCGGGTGGCAGCAGAGGACGGGAGACCAACAATGTCTCTGAGAATGACGTCCTTGATGATGTGCCCCATAGCCACGCAGAACAGTCCAGTCAGGTGTGTAGGACTATAGTCCCACTCATGCAATGTGGTGCCACCTGTGTGTAGTGTGATAAATGCTGCTGTGTGCCATTCAGGGTCTACAATGTCTGAAACAAGGCTATTACTGAATATGGTGGCCTAGTGGTGAGGCATGTAATTCGGAGGTTGGTGGACATCACAGCCTGGGACATTGGAAGGTGACATGGGGCCAGTGTCCCTGGACACATAGAGTGTAGGTCAGTACTGTGTAGGTGTGACCACAGGGACACCACAATGTTCTTGTATGGATTGCGGCCCTGTAGTGAGTGAGAGGGTGTACTGTCAGCATTGAATCCATCCTCCAGCATGTTGCCAACAATACCTGGGTCTGCAATGTTCCTGAGTGACTGTTGTATGTGACAGCAGATGTGGGTGTTGCCATCGAATTCTGACATACCACCATAATGCCTGGTGGTACACCCCGGAATGTGTGGCAGTCATGTTTACGTAGCTAGTCTTGGAGTATGTGATGAGGGACCCTGTGGCCCCACCACGGCTGACCAGTGAGCCACCCCACACATGGGAATGTACACCACTGTGCAACAGCCTACACCTGTTGTTGTACATCATATGTCCGTGGAACATGACCACCAGAGTGGCGTCTGTTATCTGGTGTGTACCATCATGGCTCTGTGTGGAATAGCATGATCCATGCAGTTTTGTACATGCTAATTAAGTGCACTGGGGTATGTGTCAGCATTTGTATGTGCATTGTTCATCTGCACGGGTGTCATGATGTTAACAACCTCTGTCAGCAGACGTCTGTAGTAGGTGTAGTAGTACACATGTACTGTGTATGCTGTGATGGGTGTGTTTCCGGGATGTGGCTAACAAGGTAGATTAGCATATGTTCAGAATCCACCAATGAGGGGATAACCCCAGGTGTGTAACACCAGTCACATGGTGGTAGTGTTCATGCCAAGGGTAATGTAGGTCTTGGAGGTGGTGTGTATGTGTTGATCCAGCAGAGTGGAGGGTATGACTCATGGATGTGTCGGTACATGAGTGGCTATCCCAGTGAAGTGTGGGGTAGTGTCAGTCACACATCAGTAGTAGCAGAGGCCCACTGTCCACTATACCACCATAGAAGGTATGTTACCTGTGGGGTATGATGTTGACTCTGTCGCTTGTTACAATGTGTATAGCAGTCCCGGACACAGTTAGCTGCACATGGAGCACCTCTGATGCATTGTGCTAAGCAACTTGCCAGGATGTGTGCAAAACATAGTGGGATATGGGAACCCCTCAGCTGTGGGTGTGCCGGTCCAGGTATGTGCCTGGAAGGTATGGTCCATCTATAACCTGTCATTGCAGGTGTGCTCTGCAGAGCCTACAGGCAGGTCCCAGTCACTGCAGAGATGTTGGAGTGGTGCATTATAAGGTGTGTCTTGCCTGCGTGCGTCACAGGGGAAGATGCAAGCAATGTGTCACATGACCCCATGTTGCACATGACAGTTACCGCCCTGCCGGTGACAGTTATTGGAAACTGTGCAGGACAGGCAGTATAGAAGCAGCAAGAGCCTAGCATGTGAGATGTACTCCCAGGGCCGACAGGTGTAAGTCATCTGTGCCACAGCATTGTGTTTGACCAGGACAGTCATAGCGGACAGATACCACATACCTGTGGAATGACAATAGGAGCATAGGCAACTGTTGCAGTGACACAGTCGGTCACTGTACAGTGGTATCGTGTCCGGACGAATGCAAAATGCTCCCCAGGGCTAGGCCCACACCCTCAGGGCTATAAGACTGGTGAGCTATTGCATGTCCCTGCACACGTAGCCTGTGAAGTGGCATCACAGGGCAGTTACACTAACATGGCGAATTACAGACATATCATACCTGGTGAGGTGTGGCATGGGTGCATAGGTTATGTTGCAGAAGCAGTTACCCGACAGCAAGATGTAAGCGACTAATGCCTTGTGTAGCCTGCTGTGTGGAACTGCAGTGTGACACCCTACAGAATCAGCTATGACTGGTGTGTTGTGAATGTTACAACACACTATTGGCTGTATGTGGTGGGCACACATGAGTCTGTGGGCTATAAGCTGGTGATGTTGTCTTCCATGATGGGGGCTACCTCTGGTGCCTACAGTGAGTACTGCACAGATTGTCCTCATAGGTGTGGCCAGTGGTGTAGATTATGTGAGACTATGTGATGGGTGGGGTGTGTTGCGAATGATACACATCCCCAAATGACTGTCAGGTGCAGTCAGGGTTGGCGACATCATTACCCCCAGCCATAGCTGGGCGAAACGTGGAACACTTACAACTGGCTTACTAACAGCGTCAACTAGGAAGGGCATATGATGGCTAAAATAGGCTGGTCTTACGTATAAAACAGATATTCCAATGAATTAATATGATTCTCATCTATCTAGCCATGGCTAGCAGGTAAACTATGTACAACAATGAATGTGTGACAGATCCTTCCAATGTGGAACCTTGAGGAACATGCACCTTTTAGAACCCCAAATGAGGTACGTTCCCCGTAATGAGGTACACCTGAGAGCTATGGGCCCAGCACGGCTGCAGACGTGCATCCCCCACAGGCTGTAGTGCCATATGTTGGGAAGTGAGCATTGAATGTGTACATGAGACAATTGCTCTATTGCCACATGTACAACATATCCCTCATATAGACAGGCAGTAGCACTGGTACATGACAGTTGGACATGCCTGCATATACAACCATGTCCCACAGGATATGTGCGTTATGTGTGTACAACAGCTGTCATACCTTAAGCAAGCTGGGAAGTGTAGGACAGCCAGTGTACCTGTGGGAAATGGTGTGGAATGGGCGCTATAGTAATCAGTAGCTCATGACATGCTCACATGTTCTGAACAAGTGCCTAGCATGACCATACAATACAGATAGGGTGTAGGATAATATCAACCCACAAGTGGTGATGACAGTCATTTAGGGTGGCACCGCACTATAACCCTGCTGAGTATGGTGTGCATGTCCATGAACCATTAGCACTGTAGATGTTAGCAGTACAGATGTACAAGATAGCACGGATATTTGATTACAAATACCTTTGCATGTCACAGGTGTGTTCCACCAGTGGCCTGTTGACAGACCCACAACTACAAAAGGTGCAAGAGTGACATGTGCACAGCACATCTGTGCCAGATACAGTAGAACAGGGTTAATGTGTTGTACCCCACCCTCATTGTAGCCCATACCACACAGACAAATGTTAGGCATCTGTGTATGTAAGGCTGTGAATGGCCATGACCTATCAGTTTAGCTGTGTCAGTGTTATGAACAACATACAGAATGGGCTGTGTGTGTGAGGTGTGTGACATATGTGCACAGTCTGATGGATGATACCAGCAGTGTCACTGCTAGGTGAACATCCCTGTACCCATAAACTGCTACCTAGGATGTGGTCAACATTATGGACACTGTGTAAGGGATGGTGCTGTGCAGTGCACCTCTGACATGGTGACGTCTCCAGGCCCCTTAGGTAGTCATCTGAGGTACCCATGTCATGTCAGTGTGCCATGCATGAGCACGGAGATCACTGGCCAGGCATATACAGCACTGTGGTGACCAATATTGGATCACATACCACCTGTAAGGGGTAATGGCTATGCATGGATGTGCGATAACAGCCTTCACAATCCACACCTCCACTATTCAGCATGCCGTCTACCTTGCAGAAGGACATTTGCTGCACCATGATGATGGACATGCTACATGTCCATATCCTGATCTATATGACATATGTCATGGACAGCCACCATCCTAATACTAGGATCGCCACAGGCTGGACAGATCCCTGTGCCATATATGTGACATACTCCCGCCATACCATGCAACCCTGTCCATCAAAGCTGCAGATGTCATCCCAGTCATACATGGTGTGATGGCCGCATGGTAGATGTACTATCAACTGACTGGATCAGTAATGTGGCACTGATGCAGCTTGCGGTGGCACAATGGCCGTCTGTAACAGTGTGGAAACTGTGCCCGCACATGCTATGGTTGATGACCATCCCTGCGAATGTCGTCTGACTATCCATTGTCCCATGTCTATCACATGTGTAATACAGGCGATCCGTGTCAGGATGTTGAACAGTTGTACAGTGCTGTGTAGATGTATATGGCAAAACACATGCATGTACAGGTGTCCATGCTTATGTGTGCATTGTCACTGCTCAAGTCCATTCCGGCTGTGTCTGTGTTGATATGTGACATATACACAGCATCCAGGTCAACAGTAGTACCGTGGACACATCGAGGCATGTGCAGACAGGTAAGAACACAAGTGCAGGCAAATAGACATGCCCACAGCAAGACAGTGTTTACATGGAGTATGAACACTGTAATGAGGTGACACACATATATGGTGATGATATCCAATGCATAATGGGTGTGACATGTGTGACACAAACACGTCAGTCATGTCATTGTCATGGTGCTTTGCAAAGATAACTGTGCAGATGCAGTAGATGTCATAGAAATGTATGTGCAGCAGTATCTCTGTACATCTCTGAAACTGTGACCTGTCACCATTATTATGTTTTACAGATAATGCCCCGTACACGCCTCCCAGCATACACCCGACAGGAGGATGATGTCCTCATCCCACAGCTCCATAACAACTATGACTTGTTGTTCAGCCATGTGCCACAGCATGCCCAGCAGCGGGATGACCTGTGGCAGGATCTACGCAGGAGGGTGAACGATGTGGGTGGCCATAACCGCACCTACTAGCAGGTGTGCAGACACTGCATGGACCTGATACAACATGCAAAACAGCGTGCCACTGCAATCGCCAGGGAACAAGGTGGAACAGGTGGTGGGCCACCAACCCAGCCCCCACTCACACACACCGAGGAGCTACTGGCCAGTCTGGGGACACCCAGGGAACAGCATCCAGAAACACTAGCTGCCATCGTGGAGGTGGGTGTCTCCCAACCAATGAGCCTGGAGTTGCCTGGTAAGTCAGTAATGCACATATGGCTATTATATCCCATGTAGTTGCATGTGTCACTGTACATAATGTAAAGTAACAACATATGCCAGGAATGTGGACACACATGTTGCATAGTACACTATGCTACGTTGTGTATGCACACATGTGCATACTATATGCTATTACACAGGTGAATGTGTGCACATGCACAGTGCAACCTGTGGCTGTCATACAGTCATGGATAATGTTCATACTGGTGTGTCACCCCTAGACAGGTACCTCTGGCGTGCCGCACAGACATGGGTTCATTGCAGGTGAGACTGTCATCAGTATCAGGCATGTTACAGTGTAGATCTATTTGCATTGTAGCCAGTTAACACTTGCACACCTGATATTTGTTCCAGTCATGATATGCAGGTCGCACCACCATGAATTCACACATGCCACCCATGTGCAATATATGCAAACGTAATGATACACAGACTTGAAACCACAGTACTTGTCATTGCGACATGTGTGGTCAGCTGTGCATACAACGGTAGAGGTGTTCTACAATGGAGGCATATGTAGTATGCATTGGAACAACATGTGTGGTACACACACAGTACCACACAGTGAGCTGTGACATGGGCAGCCCACAAGTGTCACCATTGTGTCATATGCCCCTGCATTGGGTGCACACATTGTGATGTGCCACCTGACATGTCCCAGACATGTAGTGTTCTGTCTGCAATATTGTCACACTATCACATGACCTATACCCCACATACCAAACATACAACCAGTTGTCTGCACAGACCTGTGGAATGTGACATATCTGACATGTATGGGTGTATGTCATATGGGACCACACAGACATGTGGAGAAGATGCCCATCACACACAATTGGCCACCACATGTGCACACATGGCCATGGGGGATAGCCAGAGACATGTAGCCACACAGTACATGGGATGTGTATACACCCTGTTGCACATTGTCCACACATGGTCCAATTATAGCCTTAGTTGACCGATTATACAGTTGATGCGGTACAGTGGACAACCTAAAAGCCTGTGCACAGCTACTGGAGGTGTCACTGAAGTCTACCATATACGATCTGTCGAACATCACGACTGTGTTGCAGTTATGGCTATGCAATGTGTACATATTATGCATTCTACAGCAACATACATGCCTCATGTTGCCATGCAATGGCACAGTGTCTGTACTTCACACTGTATAGCAATGTAGATGGCTCACACTACCCTCCCGTGCTCATGCACATTTGCTAAACATGCATTCTATCTGTAGGGCATACACACAACACTGCAATGTGAAGCCCATTATGATGCTGTACATGTGTCAGGACACCATTGTGTCAAACATGTATGCATGTTAATGCACATGTCAGCAAATTACATGTCAAGGTCACATCAGACATGTGTACTGTTATTCTGTTCTGGCCCACATGGTGTATCACGGAGATGCATGCATACTACCATGATTGTGTGAACTGCATGGCTACTGATATGACACCTGCTTGCTGTAGTGTGCACCCCAGGGAGGTATGCTTACTAACACTATTAATGTCTGAGCTGCATGCCCTCTGCTCTATCGCAGGCATGCTGCATGCCATCTGACAAATCACATGCATGGTGTGTCTGTGTGTGTGTGTGTGTGTGTGTGTGTCTGTGTGTGTGTGTGTGTGTGTGTGTGTGTGTGTGTGTGTGTGTGTGTGTGTGTGTGTGTGTGTGTGTGTGTGTGTCTGTGTGTGTGTGTGTGTGTGTGTGTGTGTGTGTCTGTGTGTGTGTGTGTCTGTGTCTATTGTACTTTACAGTATTTGTTTGCATTCACAGGTGATGTAGGTGCGTTACCATCCTGCGGTCCATCTGATGTTATTGTCCCCACAGATACTAGCGGTGATGAACATATGCATGAGGTACAGGCAGGGTTGTCAGGGGCTGAATCTGTGCCAATGGTTACCATCCCAGCTATGTCCCCCTCTTCCCCGCACACAGTTCTGCTGCCAACACATACCGCATCACGGGTGGCCATAGAGGAAGGACAGTCAGCGTCTGTTGGCGTGGAACAGGAATGTGTGGTGGCTACAGAAGGTGTGTCTACACACCATGGTGTCAGTGTAATGACTGCAGATGTGCCACACAGGCATGTGGCCGGTGCTGCTCGTAGGAGGACCTCTGGCAGATATGCACCTGCAGGACAGAGCGCGGCAGCTGGTATCACCAGACACATGTTCCAGACTGTAATGGTGGCACAGGCACATGCTGAACGGCAGAACAGAGAAGGGCAGAGGCTGCAGAGGGCTGCTATCCATACCCTAAATGACAAAATCCAGGCATTGGCAAATGCTCAACAGCAGATTGCTAATGTTCTGGATAGGCGACTAGGTGAAATGGTTGGAATTCTTGACTGAGGCATGGCAATCCATGAGCGGGAGCTGTCTGTGTTGGAACACCTGGTAGGAGTGAAGCATAGGCCACATGGATGTAGGCCAGCAACACCACCTAGTGTAGGTCAACGTGACCGTGCCACCTCACATGCCCGCTCCCATAGTGCCAGTAGCAGTAGCAGTGCAGCTGCTGCTGTGCTGTCAACACCAGGACACTGTAAGCCACGTGGACGTGGCCCTGGACGGTCTCAATGGGGACACGTTTCCAGTGGACATGTGTCATCGGACAGTAGCCACTATGTACCTCCACCTGGTAGTGCCCGTGCAACCCCAGGCAGGCACAGGTCACGTGGCCATGGATGGACACAGTGAGCTGTACAACCTGCACTGTACAATCTGGGGCTGTCAATTATACCCCGTGTAGGCATCACAAATGGCAGAACTGTGTACACACATACACGCACACAGCAAACACAACTGTAGGGCTCCACAACATCCACATGCATTCTGCACAGATATGTCCAGTCAACTCACCGGCCCTTACACACACACATGATGTTATGCATTGGTGCAGCCTATGCCCCTGGCAAACAGATCACCCTGTGCATATGATGAAGCCTGTGCCGCATCCCTGTCATCCACACCATTGGTGCAGGGTTATGCACAAATATTCTGATGCACAGGGTGAACAGCATAGTGAGAGGTGTATGTAATACCTGTGTATGCATAGTGAGGGATGTGTATGTTGCAGTGGTTGTGTGCAGCCTATGCCCTGGCAAACATATCACCCTGTGCATATGATGAAGCCTGTGCCGCATTCCTGTCATCCACACCATGGTGCAGGGTTATGCACAAATATTCTGATGCACAGGGTGAACAGCATAGTGAGAGGTGTATGTAATACCTGTGTATGCATAGTGAGGGATGTGTATGTTGCAGTGGTTGTGTGCAGCCTATGCCCCTGGCAAACATATCACCCTGTGCATATGATGAAGCCTGTGCCGCATCCCTGTCATCCACACCATCGGTGCAGGGTTATGCACAAATATTCTGATGCACAGGGTGAACAGCATAGTGAGAGGTGTATGTAATACCTGTGTATGCATAGTGAGGGATGTGTATGTTGCAGTGGTTGTGTGTGAATACTGAGTTGTGTATGTGACATAGGTTGTGTACTGTCAACATGCACCAGTCACACCATGTAGTGCAGGTGCAGCATGCATTGTGATGTGTTCACAGTATGTGTCTCGGTTACATCTGTAGCACCATGTTGGTTGTGATACCTGGTTCCCTCCTATGGTGTACTTGCATGTGCCTACAGGTAGCAGTGTTTGCAGTCCCCCACGTGTAACTGTGGAGTACACACAGGCACATCTGGCAATATCAGCATGCTACATGTACCCTCATCCTGACTGTTGGACACACAAACATGACACAGATGTCCACACATATACTGCACCTGATGCATGTGGTCGGTGCCACAGGCTACACTGGACAGAGATGTGACATACATAGCAGGACACATTACAGGTATGGTGACATGGTGCAGGGGTTGTACACAGCGGCCTGGCCAATGATGATGTGAGGTGTCACTTGGTAGCTGGAGGCCACACTGTGCAGCAGTAGGACCCGTAACAGTACGTGAACATGGCCGCAGTCATGGGGTATACACCACTATAACGTACACCCTATAGTGTGCAGCTGGGGACCCTTGCCTGTTTGGTCATCACCCTCACAGTACTATGGACCCACACAAAGTGTCACAGAGAAGGGACATGCACAGGTAGCCAGTATGGCTGGGACCTATGGCATCAACAGGGTTGTGCAATGCATCACCATTACGGGTTAGTCAACACGTGGGGCCAGTGATAATTTACCACCGTATATTAGCATACACACTCACACCAAGCACCAGACATACATACCGACACACACACACTGTGGTGACCACACATGTGTATATGGACAGCCGATGTGTGTGATGCACATCACCGGCGAATGTCATGCTTCCCACACTGACGTATGTACAGTTCTCTACAATGGTGTACAGGGATGTGTAGCAACTGGGACATATTCCCCACAATATGTGGCATCCCTGGTCACACATTCGGACACACATGGCAGTGCTGGGAATGATACACCAGCCATATGATGACACATTTGCTGGACATGCAGCGGTATTGATTGCATTATGTGTACCAACGCTATATCTGGCAAATGTAGGTTGTAGGTGTTACAGGTGCCATATGACATATAGTTGTTAACACCTGACCGCTGTGTATGCATTATGTCAGCACCATCACGTAACAGCGACATAGCGTACAGTTAGCACATGGCATGATAGGATGGTGTGTGACACAACTGTGAGCCACCCCCTGCACACATACATCTAGACAGGTGGTTCACCATGTTATGTACACACATCCCTCCATACGTGCTGTTTGTATGTCACCGTATACAGATGTCAATGATGGGTCTGCATTGCGTCTGCATGTCGTAGGTAGGTGCAACTATGTTACGGACATTGGCCACTGCACATGCATGTTTGCTGCATGCACAGTACAGATATCACATGTGTCTCCTGTTGCCATGTATGTATGCATTGCTATTGTTGGACATGTGTGTTGACATACATAACACATGGACTGCGGTATGATATCACGGGTGTCACAGGCGACCAATACAAGGGTATGTGTCCCGGTCAACACTGCTACCCCCTGTAGTGTGAGCATTCAACAGACATGGGCCCACCTTCAATTCGCATGTGTAGCATTGATTAGGCCAGTGTTATGCATGAGGTACATCAAAGGCCATGTATGTATGTGTTGTGTGTGCAGTCCATGCACACATCCACACAATCACATGTATGATGTACCCAGATGTGTGTTCATTGATGTACAGCAACAGTCAGGTGTCACAGCTGTGTAAGGGCCATGGTATGTCTTGAGCCGACCTGTTCATGTATACTGGTATCATTGCAATGCATAACACCTGTTGGATCCCTATTGGTACGTGTGTACTCTGCACAGCTGGTGTACACCACTGTACAGCCCAGTGGTCATGTGTCACATGGTGTTGTGGGACCGTAAGGCTGTGTATTGCTGCACCAACGACATGGTGCTGACTTGACAGCTACAGTGTACACTGCAGTGTGTACGTGTGTGACCTACACCTGTGACAGCTGTGATGGCAGCTGTGTGTGTACTGGTCACTGCATGTGTGACCGCCCTGTGCGTGAGGGCAGTTATACCTTACTGTGCCCTTCTGTGTGTACACTCCATCTGCATGCAAGATTGCCCTTTGCAACTGCTAAGTGTGTGAGCATGCCCAGTACGCCGTTGTGTAGATGGACACACAGTACATTCCACACTGCACCCCTCCGTGATTAGACTCTGTGTGCATGCAAGATGGCCCTTTGCAACAGCTAAGTGTGTGAGCATGCCCAGTACGCCATTGTGTAGATGGACACACAGTACATTCCACACTGTGCCCCTCTGTGATTAGACTCTGTGTGCATGCAAGATGGCCCTTTGCAACAGCTAAGTGTGTGAGCATGCCCAGTATGCCGTTGTGTAGATGGACACACAGTACATTCCACACTGCGCCCCTCTGTGATTAGACTCCGTGTGCATGCAAGATGGCCCTTTGCAACAGCTAAGTGTGTGAGCATGCCCAGTATGCCGTTGTGTAGATGGACACACAGTACATTCCACACTGTGCCCCTCCATGATTAGACTCCGTGTGCATGCAAGATGGCCCTTTGCAACAGCTAAGTGTGTGAGCATGCCCAGTACGCTGTTGTGTAGATGGACACACAGTACATTCCACACTGCGCCTCTCCGTGATTAGACTCCGCGTGCATGCAAGATGGCCCTTGCAACAGCTAAGTGTGTGAGCATGCCCAGTACGCCATTGTGTAGATGGACACACAGTACATTCCAAACAGACATGTGATACTAAGCATGTGGGCATGGCCATTGACATCCTGTATAGCCATGGTGGTCATCCAGGCACCAGATGTCCAATTTCAATGTCTTGATGGATGCCTACATTGAACACACTTGTTGCTCTCTCAAAGGGTGTAGTGTCTGTGGTGCATCCCGTATCTATTCAGTGTTGTTGTGCTCTGTAGATATTTAGTTGGCCCGTTGACAGCACTGGCATGTTTGTGTACGTCTACCTTGGGACGGTAATATGCTTTCAGACCGCTCACTCTCTAAACATTCCCTATCGGCATCTTTGCCTTTGTGGATGATGTCACCCACCTAGAAGTATGCCTCTGGGAGTGCTGTGTTCAGTAATCCCGGTAGCGCATTCTGTAAATGCGTAATGCTGTAGTGTGTTAGAGTAGGTAGGTGTATGTTCAACTCCCGGCCCTTCCAGGTGTGTGTGTGTGTGTGTGTGTGTGTGTGTGTGTGTGTGTGTGTGTGTGTGTGTGTTTCCAGCTGCCTGGGGACACAGTAATGCTTTAGATGCCTCACAACACATACATTCCCTATCGGCGTCTTTGCCTTTGCGGATGATGTCACCCACCTAGAAGTATGCCTCTGAGAGTGCTGTGTTCAGTAATCTCGGTAGCACATTCTATAAATGCGTAACGCTGTAGTGTGTTAGAGTAGGTAGATGTGTATTCAACTCCCGGCCCTTCCAAGTGTGTGTGTGTGTGTGTGTGTGTGTGTGTGTGTGTGTGTGTGTGCGTGTGTTTCCAGCTGCCTGGGGACACAGTAATGCTTTTAGATGCCTCACAACACATACATTCCCTATCGGCGTCTTTGCCTTTGCGGATGATGTCACCCACCTAGAAGTATGCCTCTGAGAGTGCTGTGTTCAGTAATCTCGGTAGCGTGTTCTATAAATGCGTAATGCTGTAGTGTGTCAGAGTAGGTAGGTGTGTGTTCAACTCCTAGCCCTTCCAAGTGTGTGTGTGTGTGTGTGTGTGTGTGTGTGTGTGTGTGTGTGTGCATGTGTTTCCAGCTGCCTGGGGACACAGTAATGCTTTTAGATGCCTCACAACACATACATTCCCTATCGGCGTCTTTGCCTTTGCTGATGATGTCACCCACCTAGAAGTATGCCTCTGAGAGTGCTGTATTTAGTAATCTCGGTAGCGCATTCTGTAAATGCGTAATGCTGTAGTGTGTTAGAGTAGGTAGATGTGTGTTCAACTCCCGGCCCTTCCAAGTGTGTGTGCATGTGTTTCCAGCTGCCTGGGGACACAGTAATGCTTTTAGATGCCTCACAACACATACATTCCCTATCGGTGTCTTTGCCTTTGCGGATGATGTCACCCACCTAGAAGTATGCCTCTGGGAGTGCTGTGTTCAGTAGTCTCAGTAGCGCATTCTGTAAATGCGTCATGCTGTAGTGTAGGTAGGTAGGTAGGTGTGTGTTCAACTCCCGGCCCTTCCAAGTGTGTGTGCATGTGTTTCCAGCTGCCTGGGGACACAGTAATGCTTTTAGATGCCTCACAACACATACATTCCCTATCGGTGTCTTTGCCTTTGCGGATGATGTCACCCACCTAGAAGTATGCCTCTGGGAGTGCTGTGTTCAGTAGTCTCGGAAGCGCATTCTGTAAATGCGTCATGCTGTAGTGTGATAGGGTAGTTAGGTGTAGGTTCAATTCCCAGGCCTGCCAGATGTGTGTGTGTATGTGTGTGTGTGTGTGTGTGTGTGTGTGTGTGTGTGTGTGTGTGTGTGTGTGCATGCTCCCGTCCGCCTGGGGACTCAGGTTATGCTTTTAGATGCTTCGCAACACAGATGTATCCTGCTGCCGTCTTTGTCTTTGCGGATGTTGACACGCACCTAGTAGAATGCCTGTGTGTCTGCTGTGTTTAGTAGTCTTGGTAGCGTGTTCTGTAAATGTGTCATGCTGTAGTGTGATAGGGTAGTCATGTGTAGGTTCGATTACCAGCCCTGCCACATGTGTGTGTGTGTATGTCTGTATCTCTCTCTCTATATATATATATATATATATATATATATATATATATAAAATCTATTTTCTGCCCATAACCCTGCTCTTGCATGGACAGCTGACTGTTTCATGTATCGCATATTTGCATAGCTTTCACATACCAATGGGGTATGTTGCAACTCCCAACATTGTCCATGCAACGTCTGTGTTACGGGCGGTTTTACACGCCCTTACAGGCATTTGCTGTATATCTTGGCAGACATCTATCCTTGCTGTACTCTCACTGTACTCATACACGCCGGAGGCTTCATGTATCATGGCCTAGTTTTGATGTGTGTATGCCTATTTGTGCTGTGTGCATGGCTGTGGGTATGTCCCAGTATCATCATTTGTAAAGGTGACAGCCCTAAAGGTTCTTCATGTAGACTGCTGTGTCATTTGACATGTTGGCACATACCTGCGGACAGTACTGCACGTCCTACTGCAGCGCATTTCATACCTTCTGCGTTATCTTGCAGTCGATATTGCTGTTTCCTCACACATGTATCTGTTTCTGTTCATACCACTCCACCTCCTAGAGCAAGTTGCTGGACAAGGCCTTATCTGATAGTGGGACACATAGGGGCAGTATTGACATGTTGCTCTTACAAACGTAAATAGTTGACACAATAATAGGTTTTGCATTAGTATGGCTTTTCTGTTGGATTTGGTGTCTTACGCACATGTTTGTCATTATTTCATGTCTTCAGTTATCATGGAAGTGCCAGAATGTTACTGTTATGTGGAACACACCAAACATATGAGGCAGAACTCTGCACATTCATCGTAAATCTGTACAGTTGCGGAGTATGTGTCTGTAACAAAATATCAACTTTCTGACACCAATACACACACTGTATGGCGGCATCACAGGCCACATGCTATTACATTTATATTGCAGGACATACCCACCCAGACAGTTGTATTCCTCACACAGGCCACACTAATTGGTCTATCATGTACCATATGTGTGCGCCGGTATTTGCGCTTTCCGTCAGTGGCAGAGCTCACATACGTGTCTGGGGGACTGGACATTGTTACGGTGACACTGCATGACACCCTGAGGGACACATTACGTTTGTGTCTATTAACCTTCCACATTGACATTCACAGGGCATACGTTGTCATTCACATTTGTCGGTGTACATGCATGTGACTTGTACATGTTTTCTCATTTGTCCTGATGTCTTTCTTCTCACCTGTGCACCTAGTATCACTAGTTCTGTACATGTATTTTGGACAGGTTACCTTCATACCCCTAACCTGTACACAATATGGGTAAATGCCCTGATGTTTGACCTTGTTACATTTGTCATAGTGATGTGCCTTTCTGGTAAATTGCTGGCAAGGCATTACGGACTGTGCGGTAGATAATAGTGACTGACATTTCCATTACATGATTAGTAACACTCAAAACATCCGTATTCATGGGTACGCCAGTATTCTCACAACGTTCTGACTTTGCCTGGGGTATGTCTAATATAGTCACTATTTGTATTTCATGTACTATGCCTTAGTGCAGCTGTGTTATTCTGACAGTTTGCCAGTTATGGGTACCATCTTGGTCGTACGCATGTCCATTCATGATAATCGCCTACATGACACTGATATAGGGCCCTACATATTGCCAAAATGGTTTCCGCAATATCCAGTGGATGGTTTGCCCCATTATTGAGAATATAGGCGTGTGCTATACCCACATCACTCCCACGGGGCGGGCCTACGAAATCCCTGCCAAACAACACCTAGGCCCATTTCTGCATACCCATGATTCCCATACCTGACAACCCTCTACAGTACCCATTACACATGTTTAATGTGTGCGTTACTGAAGTGTGGAGACACTTATATGCACTCCCCACTCTCCGGATATCAGTTCGTACGTCATACATTCTATCGACACATGTGTCATCACCCTTGCACCTGATATTGTTGCATGTACAGCTATTTCGTATTTGCTGCGGTCACTTCTTTTGCGTCAATGTCAGTTGACACTACATAAGATTCAATTTATGGAGTCCTGCAATGGACACCTATCTGCATGTTTAAAGTGTAGAACTTGCTGGACTGTCACTTTCTGGCCAATGTTTTTGAATGCTGCGGTTTATTCACCTTTCCTGCATGTCTGTTTGTCTATCCATATTAGATATAACATCGCCTATTTATGTACATATGTCATATCTATGGGACATAAGTCTGTTGTGTATACATATATACATGTACAATCCTCATTTCATAACTTGCTTTGGTTTACGTCTGTGGATTATATGTATACACATATATCTATATCCATACCATAACTTTCCACTATAGAGATTGTCGCAGAGTGTACAGCTGCTTGCCCCTTTATCTTCGCTGTGTTTTACATAAACCTGTGTCTATCTGGCAATGTAGTGGCATTTCATTTGAGACTTACGGTGGGGATTTCTGGCAAGCAGTTCAGGTTACGACTGCATACCCTTCAGAGAATCCATGCTACTGACACACCCGTTATTCTATCCACTTTCTATGTTTGTTCTGGCACATATCTGGGGTTTGTCCCTATTTGTACCGGTAGTTTGCATGGCTTCATCTGGTTTCATACTTTACAAGGTTAACAGGTTTGAGCCATGTATAACTAATGTGGGGGAAACAGCATTCATTTACTATGCTGTGAGCGGATCACACACGCACAGGCGCACTTGCATTTCCTTATTGTGGGTTATGTGCGGGTGTGGATACATATCCTTATTGTGGGTTACATATGTTTACTAAGTCTTTGTGCTTATGTGGGCTTTATTACTTGTGACAGTACCAGTAATTATCTGTAATCTGGTTAACGGACGTTTGCGAAACACACGTTCACCTTTACATATTTAACTGTCTGTACAGCACAGACGCATTCATTACACTTTCACATTATATGTGCTGTAATTGTTGTTCAACCAGGACTGCATTCACGTTGGCCGGATGCTGTAACCAATATACGTTTGCTGTTCTGACTCATTTATATGCATACCCATAGTACATAGCTACATTAACATATGCCTCACCGCTTCACTTACGTCACAGGCATCCATTCTCCTGCTGGGAAAAATGCGGTACTACATGTTACACATTCCCTATTCCCTACTGCTCTGGACCCAAGCTGCATATTTCATCACTGCAGGGATATTCAGAACCCAAAGGCTTATATTCCTGACACATACAGGTCTTTAATTGTCAGGGTGTTCATGTGGTGATCTGGGTTTAGGCTTGTCCGACTGGTGAATGGAACTGCCCTGACCATGTTCAAATGTCAGACAAAGCACACGGACAGGGATTGTCCATTTTAAACATTTAATCTGTTTAGACACAGGTGTTTGGGCACCTGTCAGCAGCTTATGATGTTGGCAATACATAATATAGGTGGGGGTGGTTACGATACATAATCCACGGTGAGTGGTGTTCCCATTCACATTTGACTATTTCCTGTATTCATTCTTACGAGAGTTATTATTTTGCACATGACGTAACTATGAATTAACTATGGGTATGCAGTAGTACAGTCAACATATGTGACGGTTTGTTACAGTATATATGTATGGACCTCTGTAATACTGGGGACTACCCCACATCCTTCACAACATTTTCTGCTTATGTACATACTATTATTCAGTGAACGTTTGAAGCTTGTGAGAGCAGTAATTACATCTGTCCCTATTTGTCCACCCATCCTTTTAGGCTTTGTCCAGGTTTTGCTGCTGTAATAGGTTGAGAGGTGGTGTTGGTATGTGATTGAGTTGAATATATACTGTCGATAATTCAGTGGGGAGTAGGGTTACCACTTGTTCCTCTTTGCGAGGGGAGGTCCCACTTTGGACAGTTGTGTCCTGTGACAACACCTAAGACATGGCAAATGTCCTGTGATTTTAAGACAATAATATATTTCTTATTTTCTGTACTAGTTGCATGATACAGGTATTTTGTATCTGGTACACATAACTATTATTTGGGATAGCATAAGCTATTCAAATGCTATGGTATAAGCTTTTATCTTGGCATACACGTGTAATTCTGTCCTTTGCACTGGCCGGGGGTATGTTTTATCCTGCAAATTCTCACATTTCTACAAGGGATGTCCCACCTTGGCCATCTGAACAGGTGGCAACCCTAGTGGGGTGACCTGCATGGTGGACAGCTGTTCCATCCTGCGTAGTATGAATTGCATGTCTGTGTAGAAACTGAACAGTACCATGACTACACATACATGTTTTGTCCAGATGTGTACAGTAATGGACACCGTGGCATGTAAAGAACTCTGAGGTTTCAACAGGTTACTTATCCCATACGGGATGTCCACACATTTTGCCGTAACATTAATGCGCGGGCATTTGGATTTACGTACCTGTGATGGGATGTTTACAATCGTGGGATACATATTTGCAATCCGGACACTGCCTAGGACGATACTTCCTACTACATATGGGGAATACTCGCTATGTGCAGGTGTACGGATGCGCAAGGCTGGTAGCTGGATTTGGTGGACATTCGGACATGGGTGCGGGTTATGTGCTATACTGGGGTTGTTGCATATTGCATTTGCATGCATGGGTTCTACTTTTGGATATCCCGGTTCCGCATATAGCATCCTATGTGTATGTGACGGTTACGTTCCTGTTCATGTGTATAGCACATTTTAATATACATATGTTTGTGTGTGTTTGGTATACAATTTGGACTGTCAGGTTTCTTTACAGTTGTTATATAGCCACAGCTGCCCTGCTGTGTACTATCACTACCACTGTGGGACTGCTGGTGACCATACCCATGGGGCTAGATGTGTGTATTGGCGGCGCGCTGACATGATGCGCTTCACTTCCACTGGGTATAACTTCTGACAGTGCAATACATTACGGACACACGATTTTAAATATCATTTGTTCCATGGACGGAAACTTATATTATGTTGCGTGCATTTCTGTTTGGTTCTCCATTTTGTGTGGCCGGGAACTGTCTTGCATGCTTTGCATACGTTTCATTATCCACGGACACTGATAGGTGCGATTACTATTGCAGGCAGGCTATAATATTCAGCAGTTTAAGTTGCTCATCGCCAGCCGACATTGACATGCCTCCGGGCGCAGCTTAGTAATGCCCCATGCACTCGCGCACGTGTCCTATGCATGTGGATGTGGTAGCGGCGCACCTTCATTAATATGCATATGGCGCTACTACACCATTTATACGCTGCACGGCCGGCGCAGGCCTTACACCGGCCTTGTGCCGAGCTTCATGAATCCGGGGGATAATCTAAAAAAAAAAAAACTCATTCACTTGTAATTCAAGTTTCACATACGAGGTGCAGCTATAAGCATGAGATGAAGCATTACTCTGTTTTTAATAAATATTGTCGAATTGATGGTAGCAAAAGGCAGTTTCTTTGACATATAAAATGAAAGAGAGTAATGTTTTAAAGAACATACATGATGTTAACCAGAAACATGAGCATAAGGTGTTTGAAAGTACATCAGAACCACAGAGACAAATGGAAGCAAGAACTTTGGGAAGAAATAATTAGAATTAACTAGGAAAACAATAGTTTCCGTGAAGATGTTGTTAATGCTTTGGGTTCAATGGTACTGAAAAGACAGCTGTGTGTACATTGTTAACATATCCATAAGTAAATATAAATAAAAAGTACAGGATTGCTTTTGAAATTGCAATGCTTCAGGCAGTTAATACTGGTAATATTTTAGGTTGTTTAGATTGTGAGAATCTAAGGAGAGCAAAATGATTTTATGGTGTAAAAATGAAGTCAGCACCTGCTTAGAAACAGTTACTGAGGTAGCTCACAGACTTTGTAGAGTGATAATGATACACTGTGCTAATTTATTTACAGGCTGAAGAGAATTAATACAAAACAAAAATATAAAAGGCCAGCTTGAAAAATCAATGTGTTGGCAAAGCAACTGAACCAGAGTACAATGCCCCCTTCATGATGTATCTCACTAACCATATCAGTTAGAAAGACCCCACAGATCTCTAACTTAAAACATCACAGACCTAAAGTGCCTGAGCTATCAAGAGAGGCTATCCCATTTTTCAGTGTATTATAGAACTGGTTGCGGTGGACTTCACGCATCTCTGCAAGTCCAACATCTGTGCCAGTACTACAATTAGGAACCTCAGTCTTCATCAACAGATATATAAAACATGATGCAGAGATGGGTTTATTCCCCAGAATGTCCCAAACCTCTGGTATAATCTTCCGCTGTATGTTACACAGTGTGAGTCACTATCTTCCATTAAACATAACCTAGGTGACAGGATGGGTATTCACAGATTTAATCTGGAAATGACAAGTATGGTCTTCCTGGTGAAAGTGGGGGGGGATACTGGCAAAGCACAAATGGTGATAAGACTCAGTGGTCTTGTAATATCTATGAATCTATGAGAGTGATTGAAGAAGAATCGTGGCATCCTCCAGCTGATGCTGACCCAAGGTTCAGTTAGCTATTTGATTTTTTTGTCATAACTTCATGCAGGTATCCAAGTCTGGGCAGGACAGATGTTAATTACCTTTTGATGAAGGTTGTTATACTTCAAAATGTCTTAGATTGCTGCCGGGCTGCATTCTGTAGGTTTTACATACTGGAAACCTTGGCCTTCCTAACATCAGTCTTGCAGAGATTCAACAAGATTCTTTATGTTTAGTAATAATCTGCCACATATAATAAAATAATCTCATTTTTGTGCTTTAACCAAACAGAAATCTTTTTTTATAATTGTTTGTTGCTTGTTTCCCCATGATAATGGTGTCTCTACCCTGTAATAGGCTCTCTTATTCCCAACTGCATCAGGATACTGGGAAAGAGAGGTGAGAGCTGGAGATCACAATCACCCAATGGAGGTGTGAAGACCTTTTTGTCCTAATGCCTTGGCTGGATAGAGAGCACTGTACAATGCCCTCTGTGTTTGACCAACTGCAAGTATGCATGTTTTGTACACCTGCAGTCCTGTCTACAGTGCATTCACACTCACTGATCGGCCTCCATTTCTTGAGGTCCATTTTGTACTAACAGAACTTTTAGGTCTACCTAGCTAGAGATATTTCTATGGGATTCCACTAAAATCCTCTGTCCAGGATGGGTGAGCTGATATCAAGCACCCACTGCCCTTCTTTTCTGGCTATCTTACCCAGAGTTTTGGCCTCTACTCAAATCTTTGTAATCTTCTGAGAAAATAGTCTGGACACATGTACTGTTTCAGTAAAAGACTGATGTGTTACTAGACTGTCTCTCTCTATGCAACATTGCACATTCACTTGGTCACAGACATGGAGGCAGCTAGCTATTTTAGCACATGACCAGCCTTTGATTGCATAGGTAGTTAGTCTGACTATAGGTACTACTCCTCCACTAGGAGAAAACTTGGTGTTTCAGCAGAAGGTCGTGGCAAACAGAAATGCGGACATATACTTTGTTTTCTATCCTACAGGGGTGTCACTTTTCAAAGCAGTGAGAGTATCATGTTTGTGTGTGAATTACATAACAATCTTTAAGGCAGCCACTGACAAGCTCTCAGTATACACATACCAAAGGTGTAACACCTCCACCAATGTTTATGTATACCTGTGCTATATAATTCTGCTGTATACAGTAAATTTATGTTCCAGGAAGTACCCATATCCACAAAATAAATTCATAAATAAATAAATATAACTTTCTGCACACACTGTCAGTACAGCATACATGTGAGAATATAAGAACAAGTGTATGAATTCAATTTACCTAACCAGATCCTATCGGTACTGAGGCCTTTAAAACTATCTGTACATAGCCTCAAAAAGCAACAGCATATGCACCTGACACATGTAAAACTTTATTTGTATTGTTTCACATTAACAATACTATGCAGTGAAATTTTATTGCTGAAGTGCTCATTGTAACCCCTTTTTGATTGGCACACCTGACATGATTACAGTTGAATACAGTTGTAGCTTACAAATGATAAACACTGTACAGTTTTACATAGCAGCTCATGTTGGAGGCAAGGCAGCAGGGTTCAAAGTTAGACAATTCAAAATTGCTTCACAAAGAAGAAACATAGCTCCTGATGAACAATGTTTGTGCACCTCGGAATGCAGTTTGGGAGATTGCCAGTTAGAAATATTTCATAGCTCAGTTAGGCTCTTGGCTGCAAACTATGCACAATGCATTAGCTTGAGCCACTGAGCACAAATCATATGCTAATTGGGCATGAACTCACAAAGGTTACTGAATCACTATCTGTGTGTTGTGTTCATGGGCTTATTAATGCTGAAAGGCTCTCTTGGTCTCTTGCATACACATAAGCACATACAAAGACCACTGAGTATACAATGGGTCAATGACAGCAAAGAGGGGCATGTAGCAATATGCATGACTTTGATTCACAATGAAGGTGCTAAAGAACAAATCTGCTTTCACAGTTAAAAATGACAAATGTTGGAGGCACATTTATTGCCATATTTCACACCTATATAAAACCCTGCCTGCCAGCATGTTCTACTCTACATTACGGCCAACCTGACACAAGCCACCCTACTAATATGCCCTATATTGCATTATACATGCTGAAAAACTAAACAGGAATGACTGTGAGAGGCCTGTGTAATTATCTGGAATGTGATCTGGTGAATGGACATGGCTTCTAAGGGTACTGACTGTTGTTGGGCTCCCCAGTGGTGTAGTAATTTGTCTAAAATCTTCCTACATCTGCAGTATAATGACCACAGAGAGTGCTTGATTAGTGTCTCATATGAGGGTCCCCAGTATAAAGACAATGCCTGCCACAGTCTTGCCTTGTCATGACTGATGTCACTGCCATGTACCACTCTTCTGAGCAGTACAAAAAACGTCACTACAGTGATGCCATCCAGACCTTCCTAGTTGGTGGGATGAAGAGGTAAGAATAAGGGCACCAGAGAGGAACTGCAAGTATCTGTCCAGTCTACACATACAGTGCTTTCCTACACAGTACAATGTGTGTTACAGGTGTGTTAGTGAATGATAGTTTTTACTTTACAGCTTGGGAGGCTATGCAGGAGAATAGCCTTTTGTATCAGAGAATAATGGACAGACTTTCTAGATGCAAGTGTGTGTAATATTTCATTTAAGCTCTTTTGCTAGTCAGGATTCTTAAGAGTGCATATTTCTCTATTAGTGATCTGACATTATCATGCACGCACAGCACCCTGGACAGATAAGGCTGGGTACTTTTAGATCTGCAGGGGTATTTATAGTGCAGTTCAGATGCTTTTTAGAATATGAACAATACAGTTATTCAGGATGTCTGTGTGTGACATTTGCAGTTTGATTCTGTACACCCGCAATTGTTAGAAAACAGGATAGGTACAGAATGAGTGATGGGCACAGGCTCACCACATGAATTTACACTGTTTTAACAGTTAATGGACCATGGACTTCATTGTAGTATGAGCTGTACCTGTGGTAGGCAGTCTACACTCACACTTGGCATGTTTATGAATTCCAGCCATAAATTTGAAATGTGAATTTTTACATATACTTAATGCTTTATCAAGCATCAGGTCTTAGTTACTTCACCATCTGTCTTTCACATCATCATTTTCGATAGCACACAGAATATTATATTTTATGTAATGAGTCATGAACATTTCTAAACTTGCAGTCATTAACTGTTTGTTTAAGGTCCATCACATGAACATACATTGATTCTAGAATAAGCTGATTTCCATTGAAAAGCTACCTTACACACTTTAAGATTTGTTTATTTTTTATTTTTAGCTTACAGTATGCTTGAATGTTTCTCCTATTACTGCTAATCTTTTCTCCCATTTAAGGCTCAAAAATTTTAAGTACTTTTATTGCTTCTTTTCCTCCAAAATTAATTAACATTGCATATTGGACACTTTATCATTTCTTATTAATTCATCTCATAGTGAGATGCAGTTCAACTTTCTGAAAAAGGTTCTATTTCTCAAATAAGTTCCCATGAAGCTTCAGAGATGGTGGTTGTAGTCATGCCATTCTGAAACTACATGACACGTGGTGGTTCAGTTAGTCATTTATTTGCAAAACAGAAGAAAAAAACAAACATAAATTAAAATTACTGCATGAAAGTGAGTTGCGTAACATAAAAATAAAAGACATTGAAACTTTATGGGAAAATACTATACTAATACTATATATTGTAATACTGCACTAATGCTATATATTGTTACTCTACTGATGGAGAAAGATTGAACACTCGAGATTCAAATGCCTGAGGTTCAATTCACATTAGATTGGAGTTCTTCCACTGGAAATTACTGTCAATGAGGTCTTCCTGAAGTGATTCCCTTTCTGGGGGAATTTCCCCCTTAGTACGATAAGTTCGGGGGATGCAGGGGATTGTAGATCTGATATACCTGTTGACAATCTGTCTTGTCAACCAAACTGTGTTGACACTTCAGACTTTTGCTTAAATATTTCCAAAAATATAGATATATATAGATCTGCTACTAACAGTCAATCCACAGAAATGTTGATGTGTTTTATGTTGACACACTTACATCGATAAAAACACATTGACATACTTTTTTGCAGGGGGCAAATCCTACTGTGCCCATGCCCCCCTGCTAATTATATATGTATATATATATATATATATATATATATATATATATATACACACACACACACACACACACACACACACATAAGTATGTGTTGCTATGCGTAAGTCTAATCTAAAACTCTCATTGCACATTACCACATATGCCCAACATGCAGGAAATTCAGCCCAAACACAAACACATACAGTCAGTCAAACACTACTCCCCACATAAAAGAAGCATTACCACTCTTTTTTACAGATATTCACGCCCCTAGCAGCCCCATGAGCTCACAAGACTATGCTACTTTATACATGCCATCTCCAGGATTGCACAATAGTGGAGAAATAGAATATTTCCTATACTTGCTTTTTACTATGATCTAACTCTGAAAGAAAATTGTACCTATTAATTGGCAGCCAGCACCAGTCCTTTAAACTAGCTTCTAATAAATTACCAAAATTACAACAAACAAGAATCTATAAATTCTCAATTACTCTGCCGCAGTACATACCAAAACAGTTATTTCTAATCCTGAAGTAACCAAATTGATGTCACCAAGACTCAAAGCCAGTACAAACACAAATCTGTAAGAATCATTCCCCAAGATGGGTAGAAAATACTTTTATTAGTTCAGCACTTTTTTCTGGGATAAGATATCCAGACTTCTTCAGAACATTAAACAATAACTATTTTGGAATATCCAAACTGCATAAGGATTGGTGTGATCTACCCACAACATCAATAGTAGCAGCCCATGGGTCAAAAACCCAACCCATAGCTTCTTTTATTTATAAAACGTTTAAATGCTACTTGGATAAGTGCCCCCATTTGGTTAAGGATTTTTGGGATTTTCTAGGCTGCTTTCATGATGAACATTTGGGTGACAATTTAACTTTTGTCATCATTGATGTGACTGATTTGTATACTTCACTTCCTCATGATGATGGTATTGATTATTTTAGAGAAGCAATTGTGTCATTTGAATTTTTGTATAGATAATTATTGATTTTATGGATATAGTCCTCCACGTCAATTATATATTTTTTGAAGGGGAATAAGCAGGTATAGGGCATAGCTATGGGTGCAGTTTGTGCCTTAGCTTATACTAATTTGCTTATGCTAACTTGGGAATGTAAATATATTTTTCAATCCACGTTTTCCTCTAATTATAAACTCTATTTAAGGTTTTTGGATAATATATTTATTCTTTGGAATGGCAATTTAGATGTTTTAGATGATTTTTTACTTATATTAATAACACATCCTCACTTTTGAAATTTACTCTTCAATATTCTACAGAGGTAATTACATTTTTGGATATAGAGATTGCAAGGGATATTAATAAAGGGTTAACTTCTAACACATATAGGAAGCCCACCTTTTTCCAATTCCTACCTCTGTTTTGAGAGTTACCATCCTTTTAGTACAGAAAAGGAGACTAGTTAAAGGGAAGTTTGTTTGGCTGTCAAGGATAGTATCTGATGATTCTGTGTATGAAAAAGAATGTGATAAATTGCCCAATATGTTTAAAATCAGAGAGTATCTGGGTGAATTGGTTTCTAATATAAGAAGAGGTTACCCTGGGGAGACACACTAGAGTTTCTACCTTATTGGGAAGGGGTTTGTTTGATAATTCCTTCAAAATCCTCACTAATGTTAATGTTAACAATACTATATTTGAAAGTGAGAGCAAAGATTTTAGTAAAGATTTGGTTTTCAAATTTCAATACAGTATTGGAGATGTGAAGAACATTATTAAAAAGACTTGGTGTATCTTTAAATTGCAGGATGACATTTTAGAAACTATGGGTGAGTACCATCATTTCATGTGTAAAAGAAGATAAAATATGAAAAAAAAGTTTGAACAGGAATAGGATGCAGGCTATTTTTGATGATTTATTTGGATGTACCAAGAAGTGTGGGCATTGTAATCACTGTCATATGTTTGAGGGGAGCAATATTTTTATTAGTGGAAGGAAAATTGCATTACCTCAGTCCTGTGATTTTAATGCCCAAGGTGTTGTTTATAGAGCCCTATGTTCCTTATGTGACTCATTTTATATAGGTAAAATAGAAAGGGGTCTTTGTAAGCATATTTATCACCATTATCATCACATTAAAAAATGTTTGGAAAAGAATGCCTTGTTTAAACATAGTCAAAAACACCTAGGTCATACTTTATCTTTATTTACCATTTTAGAAGAAGTACCACCAAACCCCAGGGGTGGACCTTGGAAAATATTAGAGAATATAAAGGACTTTTATAGAATTAAGATTGGATGCTGTAGTCCTGCCTGGTTTGAATGACAACGTAGCTATTGGCAGTGTATTAAAATGTAGGGCTGCCAAGCTTTGAGTTTAACCACATAGGTTTCCTAACTACAGAATCTGAAATTAAAATATAAAATAGACCTTGGAATCCATTTTATATTATATCTGCAACCTAAAGCACTTAAAAAAAAACAAATAAATAAAATTATGAGAGGTACAGTCATTAGATGTTTGGTTTATAATTATTTGAAATGGGTTTGAACTAACATGTGCCCAACATGCAGGAAACACACACACTCACACACACACACACACACACACACACACACACACACACACACACACACACACACACACACACACACACACACACACACACACACACACACACACACACACACACTATATTATCAGTGGTAAAATAGCCTAAAGACTTAGTATATTTCATATAGACTGAAGGTTTAAAGTCAAAGGCCAACTTTGGAAGTTGCCTTCAGAAAATATTTTATAAACGGTAATTGTTTTCTTTTTCATACTTCCTTTTCAAGATGGTTGGTATATTGCTTTGATATATAAAGTTTACTTTTCCATGTATACATATATGCTTCCCTTTATCTATGGTTTATATATAATTAGCAAGCAGATATGTGAGAGGTGGCCATCCATGTCAGGGGTTAGAGGCAAACACACACTTGTGCAAGAATGTTTTATTGTTTTTGTTGTACATTTAATTTAGTTTTTGTAACAGTAAATTAGTAATAGCAATAGTAATAGTAAAAAAATAATTTTATTATATAATTTTTATCATTTTGTACTTGACATGTAACATCCTTTACAATATATTGATGTGTGGTACTTTTAATTTTATTCTGATAATATTTTGAAATTCAGTTATTATTTTGCTTATTTTAATATTTTAAATGTACTAATTAATTACATTTTTATTATTCAAGTAACTTGTTCAAAAATGAACAGTGGATTTTCGGTTTCGGTGCACTTAAGCGAAAGTGCACTTCAGTGAAGAACGGTTCAACGAACCGTTAAGGAACACGGGTGCCGAAGCACACTACAGTGGGGAAAGGGAGTTTATGTGTTTCCCCACTGTAGTGCGGTCTTGGAGTTGGTATATTTAAGTAGGGGGGGTGTGGGGAAACCTATGTTCGCGGAAGTGCACTTTTGCTTCAGTGCACTTTCGCGGAGGTGTGGGTTTATTGTCTAATTTCAAAGATGTGTGTTTTTGAAGTTATACAGTAGACCCTTTTGGATATATGAAACATCTTGAAATCATCAGTAATGAAAAACATACCTCTCAACCTCTTAGAGCAAGAAATCTGGACAAGCCATAAATAAAAGTGGGACAAAGGCCCAAAAATAGGGACAATTTTTAAATATTGCTATTACAGAGTTAGAAGGTTGATAGAATAACAGGTTTTGCATTAGAATGAATTTTCTGAATAGTATAAACTCTGAAACTCAAATGTCTGTCATTATTTTCTAACTTCAGTCTTTAATGACTTGTCACTAATTTGTCAGAAAAGTACAATTTTATGAAAAATGCACCAAAAATATGAGGCAAAAATCTGGACATTCTGTGAAAATCTGTATAGTTTTGAGATAAAAATAATCTTTTCTCATGTGGCTTCCATTTTTCTAGACCGTACCTATCTAGTTTAAATGCAGTATGCACAAAAATGTTGCAAACAAATAAGAAATAAAACTCAGTATTTATCAACTTTTCTGGGCTCTGTGTTTAACGTTATCATTGAATTATACCTGGGATACTTTTGATACATCCCAGTAAATCATATATTGATTTTTTTTTGGATTAAGCATATATGCTTCATTATTTTAGTACCATTTCTTAAGAAAAACCAACAGACAACCTTGATGCTTATAAAACAGATGCCTACACTATGAAGCTGGTTTATAATGTGCTGAGGACACTCTAATGAGTAGTTTATTTATTTATTATCTATTTACTATTTGGTAATGAGGTAGGTGGATTGGTCCACAGACCCTTTTCAACCGTGACCTGGATTAAGAGGCAATAAACAGTACAAGTAAATACACTTCACATATGATGGAGCGTTAGGTTTACATAGCTGCAAAACTTTACAAAGTTCATATGCAATTATAGAAACTTTACTAAGTAGAATGTTATATACAGTTCTTTTACATTGCTAATACAGTAGCAGGTTTACATTAGATTTTATCATTTTACATGGGTTGCAATGCAGATTGGCTACATGAAACAATGTTAAACTCAAACAGAAGTGAGTATAAAAACAGAGATTACAGAGATAGGGTTAGAGATTAAAAAACAAATAAAGGATTAAGGAGAGATACATGGCAAAGGAAAGTATTTGACAGTATTTCAATCATTTTGAAGAGTTTATCCATTATCCCAAAAGCATTTCCTTGCAACTTCCTAGAAGAGATGTTCAGAAAGGGACTTCTTAAACTTTTTAAGAGTATCTTGATCTTTTATTTCAGCTGTTTGCTCCAGACAGCTGGATCTGCTTGTGAGAAGGCTCTTTCATCAATGAGTATTTTAAATGTGGGATGGCTGAAGAATGCTGAGCTCCCTTAGGAATTCCTTATGGAGGATTGTTTTCTGGTTGAGATTTGTCTGTTCAGAGGGGGCAGTAGTTGTCATTTAGAACCATATATAGTAAGGTGCATTGAAAATATCAGTTATGGGTAGCCAATTTAGATCATTTAGAAAGTTGCAGTGGTGTACACTGGCATTAGCAAGTACGGCAAATTTAGCAATTTTATTCTCAGTGAGTTGTAGTATTTGAGCCTTATAAGCAAAGTATAAATAGAGTACTGGAAAAAATACTCTAGTTTGGGGAAAAAGGCATTCTTGGCAGTGCTTTGTAGGCAGTAGAAGAGAGTAAATATGATGTCCTATAGCAGAGTTTTAGTTGTGAGACTTTATTAAGGATATTAGTGTGGCTTGTAAAGTTTAATGAGGAGTCAAGTATAAAAGGAATAATATAGCTGCTCTTGTTTGTCATAGTAAGGTTGGTTACTTCAATCACTTTAAAAACAGATACATTAAACTCTCAGTTAACTGGCATCCATGGGGATTGGTAGATGACGGATAACTGTAGTTTCTGGTTCCTTGAGAGTTACTATTAAAAATAGACCTGACTAATACTGTACCATATACTATTTGTCTGGTTTGACTTGTTCTCAAGTTGGAGAGAGAGGGAATTTATTCCTATCTTCCTTTTTAAAACTCTAAAATTCTAACAATGTAAGGTATGTTTCTGGGGAAAACAGAAAGTCCAGCACATGAAAATTGTACTGTATTTCTTCAATTTTTTGTGCTGGTTGCTTGAGTTCTGGTTAACTGAGTGTTTACTGTTTATCAAAGAAATACTGAAAAATCTGTGAATGATAACTGATGCACAGAGACAAACTCATAGTGAAGTAAGAACTCCTTTATCTTTCCAGTCTCGCTGCAGCAGATATGCCTTACCTCTCAATTACCCATCCCACCCAACTCAGACTCCATTCTCAGCAGATTGTGCCACCTACTGAAGGAGTTTATACAGATAATTACTTTGTTCTTCTCAAGGGTTTTAAGAAAAGAGTTTAATTACTGTAGTTCATGCAGAGAAACATCAGTACATCAGACATTTATCTGCAGAATGAGTCCTTTTACCTTGCCTTATTGTTCCCTACTGCTATTGAAGTTATTCTTTCTAGTAAAGAGTGGCATGTGAAAACATCCAGCATGACAGCCTCATACGAAGCACACAGGCCTGGAAGAACATCGACAAACTGCAGAAGAACAAGTTTCAATACATGAGTAGCAAAGGCTGAAAATGAGTAAGGAAACCCTGCTGATTTATATTTTTCATACTGGGGGTAGCAGTTAACTCAGAATATTAAGACTTAATGTGCTGCCTGAGATCCTTATATTTGGAAGAAAGTACGTCATTTGCATTAAACACTTAATGGAAGTATGTAATGGGGATTGGGGCTAAAGTTCAGTGCAAAAATGTTGCTTTAGGAATGAATGAGGGCTAACTGTGCCAGAGAATGAATAAAGTACTGGGGCGAGAGAACGTCATACACCATAATGATGTTTACAACATAAAAAATACAAATGTCATTTTTAAATCACTTTCAGTTTTCTCATTAGTTTTATTATGAACTAAGTTAAAACCTGAATAATGAAATCAAAAAGTAATTTGTAATTCAGTAAAAACATTTTATAACTACTACAGCATTACTAATTTCATAGTGCAATAAAGCCGATTTCTGTGAATTTTATAGAGAAATAATGCATCTTTGAGATGCATGGAGGATTTTCACCTGTGTCATCAAGTCCCACTACATGCATGGATGATCTCATATTTCTCTATTATGTCCCTCTGGTCAGGTATTGTTATTTACATAAGTAATGAAACAATGGAGCTGGATACAAGACTGAAATAAAAACATAAAACCTGTCTTTCTGAATGCAGTACCAAATATTTTATTTATATAACTTTCTGCTCACGTTGACTGTTTATGTACACTCTACCCATGTGAACAAGAAGTTGTTTACACTTTACTCATATGAACAACAATTTACATATACTGTACCCATATCAACAAGAATTGATGTACACTGCACCCATGTCAACAAGAGTTTATATAAGCTGTACTTATGTCATCAAGTATTTATGTATACTGTACACATCAACAAGCACTTAAACACTGCACCAATGTTACAATCTATCCAACATCATTAAATCAAGAAAACAGCAACTACTGAATGAAACACTAACAGTTTATCCATTCAGCACACATTTTCCACAAATAAACATTAACCACATTAAAAACATAGAAACGCACTGGGAATAAAAACAACAATAAGATAAAAACTAAAGTAACCACATGCATAAACTCTTGACTGCTCCAACTTCCTCCCATTCAAAAACTAAATACAGGCTTAGGACAAAACATATGCCTTGTCCTAAACTGAAGTCCTATACAATTAGTAGGAGCACACAAATATACAAGGACCACTTGCTGGTAACTTCTACATCAAGCCGTGTTCTGTCAGGGCTGATTGACCAAGCAGGACTTCACTGATGCAAGTATGTACCTCATTAAGATGTTTAATATCCATAGACTGTGTTATAGTACAAATGGTGTGGCGTAGAATGGCGGGGTTTTCTTCCAACATGAAAAGAGTTATTAGTTTCTATTGGTTCTATGTCATAACATTGATAACTCATTACACTGAAACTCATATGGTTGAACCCATTATACTGAAAACTCAGTTCATTTAAAACCTTCTCCACAAGAAATATATCCTGAAAACATGTTTTTGTGCGGGGGGGGGTAAGCCTCCCTGTACCCCCGTCTTACTCATATATATACTAAATCCGTGGAGAAAACAAAAAATAAATAAATACCACACATAGCAAATCATTGCTCGAGACCAAACATGAACATCTACAGATCTGGGGGTACAATATGATGCAGACCATCACAATTTACAGTCTGCTAAACTCTCTTCCCTAATAACTCCTATGATAAGAAATGACACCAGCTCTTACTTTTAAGATACTTCTACACTTTTCTATGATATTTCTATGAAATTATTTTGTAGTAAAATCAGTTTGACCAATTGGGTTTCAGTGAAATGAGTTTTCTGTGTTATGATAGGGACCGGTTTCTATTTAGGCATTCAGTCACTGTACAAGTTAAACAGTATTCCACAAATGTAACAAAATAGTAAAAGGTTACAGAAATGTGAAAAAAATATTTGATTAATTCCATATAAAGACATTTAAATTGATACCTAAAATAAACACAAAATCTAAAAGGCAGCCCTCTCAACAGGAAGAAACTTCTGAGACCATGTAACAATACACACACACAAAAAGACAAAAAAATGTGGAAAAATCCATACCATGAGGATTTACTGTTAACTCAGATCAGGCTGTGAATCATAGCTCTCTGCTCAAATGGAACTTAGTAATAAGCAGACATCTGAACCCACAATGTAGTGCTCTCTTGAGATTGTGGACAAGTTGTACAGAAGTTTTTGATATCTTTTATTACTCTGGTGCTTTATTTTGATGTTATGGACAAATTATTCTGAAGTTCTCAATATCTTTTATTACACCAGGCCAACAAAATCTAGTTAAAATTCCAGCTTTGGTTTTGTCTGTCCCTAAATGCTTCCCACTTAAATATGGCTGTGTGTCAGTTTTATCACACATTTGAAAATGTTTTGAACTCACACTTAGTATAGTATTTCTTCTTAGTCTTTGTTTATCCTGTACAGCGTCATTGTTCAACTCAGAAATCAACCAAGAAGCCACAACAAGTTGAACGCTGACTGCCTCAGACTCCACAGGAAGACACCAACAGACGGATCAGTAAAACACTTCTTTCATATATAAAACAAACGAATGTTAGCGTGGACTTCATCAGAACCTGAGGCAGTAAGCGTTCAACTTGTTGTGGCTTCTTGGTTGTTTTTTGTAGGCTGAACGCTCCATTATTTCAACTCAGAAATGGTTATGGGGTGAAATCAGTCTGCTCATCTGTTTCTCCTGTTCTGCTACTTAATGTAAATTACTCCACTGTGTGTGCTTAAAATTTTCATTGTTAATCTCTGTAACCTACAATCCTCACTAACCTACAATCCAACTTTATGTCTTAACTAGAATTTGCACATAATAAAGTCACTAGATTTGCTGCAAATCAACCCCACCAATCACATTACTGCCAGTCTCTGAAAAGCCTACAGTGGCTAGAATTCCAACAACTCCGGCTACCTCAGCTGCACCTGACACACTCCATCCTAAACAAACCCTCCTCCTGTCCTGCTCTCTCAACCCTCATCTCTCTCTCTCTACACTCCCAGTCATACACTCTGAAGCTCTGACTAACACCTCCTGGAAATTTAAAAGCCCAGTAGAAACATAGATAAACTCCTTTACAATCACTCTGTTGCAAATGCATGGAATAAACTACCTCTATGTTTAAGAACTATTTCTAACACAAACTGCTTCAAAAATCTCTAAAAGACAGCCTACTAAACTTATGGTCATGCTTATGCCCCAATCCAACTTAAACTCCCCTCCCTTCCAATACATCTAACCTCTCCTTATCCCTAATGATACTCAACATTTTTTCCAGCTTCTATCTCCAAACAAATCCTCTCTATCTGTTCCCTTCCTCAGTATAAATCCTGATCTAACTCCTAACAATAAGGCTGTACTACAAACATTTTACCTTGTATAAATGTTACAGTTTACCCTGAGTTTATTTCTTGTTAAATTCTTGTATGCAATCTGTATGTAATTTCTTTTGTTATGTTTTTATTATATCATAGTGTTTCCTGTATGTATCTTTTTTTTACTTATACAGCTGGAGCTTTTCTCCTTGGGTCTCCACTATAAAAGGGCTGTTGACCTGTCGGACTAACCCAGTCAACAAATGTCAAAATAAATACATAAATAAATGAATAATAATCTGAAAATCTGCCAAGCCAGGAACAGTTCTGTCAGTACACTGATATTCAGTAAGAACTTACAGTACCATTATATCTGTTATTTACTAGGTCATATAAATATGGTGAGATTCCTCAATATTGGTGACGTGCTTATTAAACCTGTCTTTAAGGGAAAGGGTAGTAGGACAGACCCAGAGTCAACTAGACCCTTAGGTTTACTTTCATGTTGTGGAAAAATAATGGAGAAGGTAATATTGGATATGTTATTGTCAGAATCTGCATATGTTGAAAGCAAATCTATTACCACCTGTAACATGATATCCTATAACAATATAATAACACCTATGAATGAAAAATTATGCTGTGATGTAATTTAATAGACTTCATGTCAGCATTTGACAGGGTCATACACAAAACACTGATCAATAAATTAGAACAACTAGGTATTGATGTACACTTGATAAGATGGCTAGCTGCATGGCTTACAAATAGGGCATGGCAAGTATCATACAGCAATTGTACAAGTGAAATTCTTGTTTGCAGTCATGGTGTCCTACAGGGCTCTGCCTTAGGGTCTTATTTGTTTAGATTGTATCTTTTAGACCTAACTTTTTCATCTGAAGTGTTCTACACTCTATATGCAGATGACCTGAAATTGGGTAAACTGATTACATGTATTACAGATAAGGCATGTTTGCAAAATAACTTGACTAAATTAACCATTTTGCACATGAGAATAATATGATGATAAATACATCAAAAACTAAGCCTATGAGATTTGGGAAACATAAACTGAAAGGTGAATATTTAATACAACACACAGTGATTGAAACTTTAGATTCATTTAAGGACCTAGGTATATGGACTGATCCAGCTTTGTTTTTTTCTAATCATATAAAGCAATTTGTTAATGATAGTTATATAACTATAAGTTGTATAAAAATATTTCTAAAGTCTAGGAAATCAGAAATGACAAAGGCATTGTTCATTAGTTACATTACAACTTGAATATGAAATAACAATATAGAAACCTTATAAAAAAACAAGTATGAGTAAACTAGAAACAGCACAGCAGAAGTATATCAAGGGCATCCACGGATGTGAAAATTTAAGTTATTACAAAAGAATAAAATATCTGAACTTGCAGAGTGCCTCTTACAGACATTTATGAGAAGGTCTTATTCAGATATGTAGAGCATTTAGAGACAAATACCCCTGGGACTGTTTGAGGTTATCAAAAAGTACTAGAGAATCATCAGATAACCTGTGTAGAAGATTCTATAGGAACGAGAAGTGTACTAATTGGTTCTCTGACAGAGTACCTGATGCTTGGAGCAGGCTACCAAATTACATTAAAGCAAGTTCATAGGTTTATAGGTTCATAGGTAGGTACTAGGCTATTGGGCCAAGGGCCAAGGCAAGCCTAGCGACAGTGGCTTTCGTCACCCATGTATTGTTAAATTCCTGCCCCCTCTATCGAGCAGTGACCCAGACATAATCCCAGGGGTGAATTTCCTATTACCCATCCACTTATCAAGGTTTTTATTGAATAGTGCTAATGACGAGCTCTGCTTGATGTGGATGGGAATCTTATTCCAGAGCATGGGAAGTCTCTGAGACACGAATCTATCCCTCCAGCATGTCCTATTCATTGTTGTGGTGAGGTTTAGGTCCCTAGAGCATGTAGCTTGGGGAGAACGGGATTTCTTCAAGTGCAGCAAGTCCAATAATTCCGGGTTTGACATAACTTTGTATGTCAAACCGAGGTCTCCTCAGAGTAAGAGGTATGTGACCAAGTAGAGTTTGAGTTTCTTGAGCCGGTCGGCATAGGGCAATTGTTTGAGGCCAGCGATGCTCTTGGTGAGGTACTTTTGGGGCCTCTCAAGTTGTTGTAGGTTTCTTGTGAGGTACATCCCAAATGGGACATTGTATTGAATGAGGGGTCTGATAAATGATGAGTAGAGGGGAACGATGACTTCCTTATTTCTAGATGCGAACCCTTTTGTGATTAAGTGGGCCACGTAGAAAGATTTGCTGACCACTGTGGCAATGGTTATCAAAGGAGAGGTTACTATCCACTTGGGTCCTAAGGTCTCTTATCACACTTTCTGTGTTAAGTGAACTTCCCCCTATTTGGTAATTCATGGGTACTGTGTTTTTGCCAAAGGGGATAACAATGCACTTTTTGGCATTTAGTTTGAGGTCATGATTTTGACCCCAGGTGTCAGTCTCGGTGAGGGCCTTTTGCAGGATATCTATGTCGGTGGGGGAATTGATAATGGCACCCAGTTTGCAGTCATCTGTGCACTTGGTTAGCCATAGACCCTTGGTGTTTGCTTACACTTCAGAGATGTATATACCGAAAAGGAGGGGTCCCAGGACTGAACCCTGGGGTACTACACTTGGTACTGGTTTGGAGTCGGATCTATAGTCAGCAACTCTTACCATGTGGGTTCTGTCCATGAACCAGTTGGTCACCCATCTCGTGATGTAAGGGTTTATATTAAGGTTGGTGAGTTTATCAATGATTCCTGAATGAGGGATAGTGTCGAGGGCTTTAGCGAGGTCCAGGTAGGCTGTGTGGACTACCTTGTCCTCGTCTATGGCCTTTGTAACTGTTTCAAAGAAGTCTACCAGGTTTAGAAGAGATGATCTACCTTTTACAAATCTGAATTGGGTAACATCTAGAGTTTGGAGGTTAGCTATATCTTTGTTTATGAGTTCCATGATGATATGTTCCATGGCCTTGCAGACCAGGCTTGACAGGCTAATAGGTCTATAGTTTCCGGGGTCTGTGCTAGTTCCTCCTTTGTGGAGTGGGATAACCATTGCTGTGCACCATTCTGTCAGCACATAGCCTGTGGTGAGGCTGTGGTTGAACATGGATTTTAGGTGGGGGGGGGCTAGTTCATTTTGGAGTTTGTGTAAGATGCAGCCTGGGATGTTGTCCCGTCCCATGGATGCTGTGTTTATTGCTTTAGAGAGTGCCATTTTTACCTGTGTGTTTGTGATTGCCGGGGCTCTACAACCATCTGGTATAGTTATGGGTCCTTTGGGGGGTGAGGGGGGAGTAAAGTTAGCACTGAACCTATCTGCCAGTATGTTGGCAATATCAGTTGACTCTGTACATTTTGTGCCATTCTGTTGTAGCTCGGTGCAGATCAGGGTGTTGCCATGGAAATTCTTCACATAGCTAAAGAATGCCTTGTGGTTGTCTTTGGAATCTGTGGCAATTTTTCTTTCAAAATTAGCTTTGGAGGATTTTATGAGATATCTTAGTTTCTTACTGAGGCTCGTCAGCAAGTTCCTCCATACCTGGGTGTTTACTCTCTTTTGCAACAGTTTCTTCCTTCTGTTGTAGAGTTTGTTAATGACAGAGGACCACCAGATCGGCATTTTTTTTTTAAGGATAGCGTCTTGGTTTTGTTGGTGATAGCACAATCCATGCACTCATACAGGTGCTTGTAGAGTGCATTTGTGTAGGAGTCAGCAGTTGTGACTGTATTGACTGAGTTATCCATCTGCAGGGGTGTCACAAAGTTGGTCACTTAGTTTTGAGAAGTGTGAAGTTCGCTTTGGAAATTTTTTTTAAGATCGTCTCCTTGTGTGGTGGTGGGTTCGGGATGTGGATATCTAGGGTGATTCATTTATGGTTTGATCTAACCAGCGAGGAGTTGATCTCAGATGTTGTCACCCATGTTGGTAATGACCAGGTCCAGAATATTGTTGCCCCTGGTGGGAGCGTTGACAAGTTGATCCAGGGCGTTAGAGTTTATGAACTCCAGGAATCGTTGAGCCAGGGAGTTAGTACAGGAGCAGTTTTCCCAGTTAATGCTTGGGTAGTTGAAATCGCCCATTATTATGGTGTTTGGTTGGACCCTCATTTTTTCCTCTGTCACCAGGAATGAGGAGTGAGCATCCCGGGTCAATGTGGGGGATCTATAACAAGCTACAATTTGGAATGGGTTTTTGCCCTGGGTTAGTTGCACTTAGATGATTTCAGAGGCATCGTACTAATTTAGATATTTTTAAAGACCAGCCTGGACACATTATGGGAACAAGTGTTTTGGTATATTGGCAGACTAGAAGGGCATTAATGCCTGTGCTTGAAATATTTGTATGTATGTATGTACTGTATGTATGTATGTATGTACTGTATGCATGTATGTGTGTACTGTATGTATATATATATGTACTGTATGTATGTATGTACTGTATGCATGTATGTATATACTGTATGTATATATGTATGTACTGTAGGTATGTATGTGTTTACTGTATGTAAGAAGTCCAGAATAAATCATCTTCACTACAAATACAGGTATATGTGTTTTTCTTCTACTACTTCTTCCTCTACATAAAGCAACTCTAGAAAGGAGTTTTCTCCTGCTTTTGATTTTTTTAAACACCTTATTAAATTATCATTGAAGACATGGGTACACATATAGTAACAGAAAAGGAAACAAGCCATACTAACATGTGCATACTCAAGTATTTTTCTTCTTTTGATTTTTGCAATTCCTTTACGTTGAACTCAATTATCTTCTGTCTCTCTCAATACCTGTCTGTAAGAGTCCTGTTTCTGTTTAGCTCCCTATTTAAATACTGCAGAGGGAGCACCTGGGATTTTTTTCAGGTCCCCTTTCTTCTCCTAGTGAGTGTATTACTATGAGTTTCTCCCACATAGTCTCCATACAGACATCCTTCATTAATGTCTGGAACTTTCTATTAGTGTATTATCATGCACTGTTGGCTGATTTATTATCAGTTTCTACAGTGAATTATTTTACTAACTTAACACCTTGGGTTTTCTAGTAAGACTCAGTAACCTGTTTTTGATAACCCAGAGTTTCTTTTATTCATCACATCCAAAAAGTAAGATTCTAGTTCCTTTTGAATTTTCTACACCTAATTCTCTTTCCTAGGCCTGTATATTTTTTAACAGAATGTTAAGCTGCTGCATTGCCCCCTACAGAATGTCTGTACCCCCCCTCCCCCATACTTTCCAAAGTGTTTTGACTGAGAGAAGTCTTGGCCATTGTAAGGTGTTAAATACAGTTTTAAAACTAGTTTGAATTTCTTTGTGTGTTATACTAATTCCTGTCTCCATGGACACATTACTTCCACCTTCCTCATTACTTGTTTAGTGTCTGAAGACATGTGGTTCTTTGATAAGTGTATCCTTACTTCAGGTTCTAGTAGCCCTTTTTCTTCTTTTTCTTTCATAAATACTGTAGATGTGGCTAATTTGGTAGCAGCAGAGAGAGATGATATGCTGATTATTCTAATCTAGCATTTACTTCATAACACTCCATTTATACATTTTCATTGTCAGCATGTAGATTAAAATACTACATTTTTGATAACACCATTTATATTTTCATTACTAGTATGTTGGTTATAAATCACATTTTTGCTAGGCCCAGAATTCCTAATACTAATGAAACAATGCTGAGTAACATACCCTTTTTCCAGACATCTAACACATACTGTTTCAGACACTGACAGCTTTTGTATTCACAGACACCTACACATTATTAGTTATAGGTTTAGGTTGCTCATTTTAAAAGGTGCTTCATTAGCTTGTAACTTTTCATTTAGTGCAACCACCTTATCAGTACTTTTAGGGTCACTTTGAAAAGCACATTTATGTAAACTAGTTGGGAATGCCAATTTAAAATTATCAACAAATGCCTATCATTTTACTTGTACTGCTTATTTCTGGTTCTGACTACAAGTCTACAAGTTAAAAATATGATTAAATCTGACATTTGTGATCTCACCATTTTACTTGAATTACATATCTTCTTATGAATTATTATTGCTTTTGTCTCAGAAGACACTTGATCTAGCTAGTAGTGTTTTTTTTTTTTTAGTTTTGGATAGCCCATATATTTAGTAATGTCCATGTCCATATAAATCTTGAGTGCTTCCTCTGCAAGTTATGGAGATAGCATTTTTGCCCTGTTGGCCTGAGCTCAGGTTTCCCGGATGGAATACCATTCAAAGGTAGCAAGGTAGGCATTAATTAAATCATACATACTCAGTTTCTTTTACTCAGTTTCTTTTGTAATAGGTGGTTTTTCATGCACCTCCGCCACATTACTCATGTGCTAACACAAACCCTATCCCTACCCCTGCCTACAAGACCCAACCCTACACATTTAGGTACTAAATATTTTTTCCCCTGACAGTGCCACTAAGTAAGACAAAAGAACAAAGCCATGTGCAGACACACACACACGCGCACACGCGCACACACACACACACACACACACACACACACACACACACACACACACACACACACACACACACACACAGGCACTTATGCCGACATATATGTATAGTAAGAGATAAAGTGCACCTTGAGCCTTGAGACCATGGCTATTTTCAATCCATGGGTGCCCACCAAACAGTCTATGCACAAATGCATGCGTTCTTTTAGACTTCCCATACTGATGACTTAAAATAATGTATTCATAAACATGACTGAGATAGCAAAATGTATCTGAGTATTTGCTTTAAATTTGATCAGTTTTCAACAATTTTCCAGCAAGCAATGAAACACAGTAATACTAGGATTACCTACTTCAGACCATTTCAGCCATATAAGGGTGCTGAAATCTTCCTCATTATATATCCAACCAATGCAGACATGGATTAGGCAAAGGATAAGAGTGAATAACTACTCCTGTCTTCCAGTTTTGGTTTTAGTACTAATATGTTAAGGATATTTTGACTAAGTTGATCAATGAAAGGCAAACCCAGAGTGTTTACAACGGTAAACTATGCGATTCAAATCGGTCTGTAAGGCCATGGTTTAGTTAGTAAAAAATAAAAATAAATAAAAAATAAAAATGCAGAACTTCTAAATAGATGTATTCTAGCTGCCATTCCAGGCACCAAGTGAAGCTATACACACTTCATTTAACAAAAAGCAAGATTTTTAAAATGCAAATAGCATACAAAGAACGCCATTTGTCATCATTATTGATACACTACATATAAAATGCAGGCTGGATTTCTCTGTCTCACAATACTGCCTCCTGTTGTATGGCATTTACACGTAGCACATGGGATATGACACCTCTAGCAGTTTGTACTCACCTTTAGACTTCTGTACACTGCTCCCAAACTCAAGTTAAAAATTATAAGCAAAACAAATGTAAACACCTTGTGGATAGTATATACAACTGAACAGGTACAAGCAATCCAAACAGCTCTGTCTTTTATCAAAACCTCTTCTTTACAGTGATAGTTATCACGCTAAAATATTCTGCATGAATATTGTAAAATAAACTAAACTTCTGTTATCTTTTAAGTTTTCTCAAACATCTTTTTAATTCTTGTAAACCATGCAGGGTGAGAAGGTGGCATAATGGTTAAGGTGTTTACCTTACAAGCACAAGAATCAGGGTTTGATTTTCACATGGGGTAATTGGCTAGGCTTAAAATGGCTCCCAAGGGCAGTTAGCCTAGTACTAACCTATGAACAATGAGCCTGCACTTTATTTGATGACAAGCAATTCCTTTTTCAGTGATTATTTTTCTAATACTTACAGAAATATAAAAATCATCTAGGGTTTCAATCAAATCCATGCAAATGTTTGTTAATCACTTTTTTTGGCATGTCGCCCCCCTTTGTTATAAGTGCACAGTAGTAAAATTTAAGCCATGATTATTGCCTTTTGCATGGGTATATCTATTTAAAGCACTAACAATGTTACATTTAGACAGATCATATTAATGTTTCTGAATTCTATATTTGAATTTCATGTTTTTTTCCACATAAAAAACAACACATCAGCATTTAATTAGATTCACACTACCTTCCATGTTGCAAGTGTAGAAGCAATTAAAAGTGAAAAAGGCCATTTCAAACGTGAACATTGTTCATAAGAAACTTACCCGAGATGCATAAGTCATATGCATAAGTAGCACTATTATCCCAAATGATTATAGTGAAATAGTCTTAAGGGTAAATAGTATGGTTTAGGTGACTAGTTTCTTGTGAACAAGGGTTCACATTTTAGACACCCTGTTATAATGTCAATATTTTCATAATGGGCATCCAGTTTGCCCAAGCAACTGATATGCAGTAGCATTCTAATTGACAAGTAAGAGAAAAAAACTGCATATCTTTTTAAGACATGTTTAAATACAATGTATATCAGATTGAAATAGTTGCACAGTAAAACCATTAGCCAGAACATACCCAAGCTTTGGTATGAATATGTTCATAGGTTCATAGGCTAATAGGTGTGTACTAAGCTAATGGCCCTGGAGCCTTTACAAGCCTAGCCCATTAGATTACCCTGGCATTGTGCCACCTGACTTTAGTTCCCAGTGCTTCTGTCAAGTAGAGCCACTGGAGTGATCCCCGGGGTGAATTTTCTATTTCCCATCCACTCATCAAGATTTCTCTTGAAGAGGACCAGTGAGGTGCTCTGTTTGACATGCATGGGAAGTCTATTCCATTGCATGGGCGGTCTCTGGGTTATGAACCTGTCCCTCCTGCATGTTCTATTGATTGTGGTGATGAGGTTGAGGTCTCTGGAGTGTGTGGTGCAGAGGGATTGGGATTTCTTTAGGGGTAGCATTTCTAACAGAGCTGGGTCAGACGTGGCTTTGTAAGTCAAGCAGTGATTGCCTCGAAGTAGGTGATATGAGACAGAGAATAGTTGGAGTTTTTTGAGTCTGTCCATACAGGACAAGTGTTTAAGGCCTAGGATCCTCTTTGTGAGGTACTTTTGTGGCCTCTTCAGTTGTTGCAGGTATCTAATGAGGTACATGCCAAATGGGGCATTGTACTTGGTGATTGGCCTAATGAGGGAAGAGTAGAGGTAGACAATGACCTCTTTCTTCCTGGATGCAAAACCCTTAGTAATGAGATGTGCCACATAGAAGGACTTTCTGACCACAGTGGCAATATGGTGGTCAAAAGAGAGGTTGCTGTGAACCTGTGTTCCCAGATCTCTTATAACGCCTTCTGTGTTCAGTGGACTACCATCAATGTGGTAATTCATGGGAACCAGATTTTTCCCAAAGGGGATGACAACACATTTTTTGGCATTGAGCTTAAGGCCATGGTTCTGACACCAGTCATTGGTCTCAGTGAGGCCTTTCTGTAGGATGTGAACATCACTTGGGGAGTTAATAATAGATCCCAACTTGAAATTGTCTGTGAACTTTGTCAGCCAGAGTCACTTCGTGTTGGCCTGGACTTCAGAGATGTAGATGCCAAACAGGAGAGGACCCAGGACTGAACCCTGTGGGACTCCCCTCGTGACTGGTTGGCAGTCTGACTTGGAGTCAGCTACTTTCACACTGTGGGTTCTATCTGTGAGAAAGTTTGCAATCCACCTAGTGATATAGGGGTTGATGCCTAGCTTAGTGAGTTTTTCTATGATTCCTGAGTGGGGAATGGTATTAAAGGCCTTGGCCAGATCAAGGTAGGTTGTTTGAACCACCTTGCCTTCATCCACAGCTCTGGTGACTGACTCAAAGAAGTCGGGACAGGTTGAACAGGCATAATCTACCCTTCACAAAATCAAACTGTGTGGGATCCAGAGACTGGAGATTCCCTATATCCTTGTTTATTAGGTCCATGATGAAGCATTCCATAGCTTTGCATATACGATTTGTCAGGCTAATGGGGTGATAGTCCCCAGGGTCTGTAGTCACTCCTCCTTTGTGGTGAGGGATGACTGTAGCAGTGCGCCATTCGGTAGGGACAAAGCCTGAGGGCATACAGGTGAGGTGCCAGTTCATTCTGTAGTTCATGTAGAACACAGCCAGGGATATTGTCAGGTCCCTTAGAAGCTGTATTCTTGGCCTTGGACAGTGCTGTTTTAACCTGCGCAGCAGTAATACTGGGTGCCTGGCAATCTAATGGTATTGTGATTGGTCCTTTGGGGGAGGAGAGAGGGGTAAAGTTGGCACTGAATCTGTCGGTCAGTATATTGGAAATATCTGTTGACTCGGTATAGCAGGTACCATTGTGCAGTAGCCCACAGAAAATCTGGGTATTGCTGTGGAGATTCTTTACATAACTATAGAAGGCCTTGTGGTTGTCTTTGCTAACTGCTGCAATTCTGTTTTTATAGCTAGCTTTAGAGGATTTGATGAGGGATCTCAACTTTTTGTTGAGGTTGATAAGGGAGTTTTTCCAGTCTTGGGACTTCACCTTATTCTGCATCAGTTTCCTCCTTCTGTTGTAGAGTTTGTTTATGGCAGGAGACCACCAGATTGGCTTCCTTTATTTGGAGGAGAGTGTCTTGGTTCTATTGGCTATGGCGAGATCCATGCATTTGTGTACATGTTCGTACATTGCATTGGTGTATGATTTGGTGGTCATGCAACTATTCTCCATTTGCATGGGTGCCATGAAGTTAGCCACCCTCTGTTTTTAGAAGCCCAAAGTTAGCTTTGGCGAAGTTTTTCATGGTGGTTAGCTTTGCAGGGCTGTGGTGGGGGTGTGGGAGGGATGTGGATTTCCAAGGTAATTACTTTGTGGTTGGATCTAACCAGGGAGGAGTTCACTATTGGTGTAGAGCAACGGTCGACCATGTTAATAATGACCAGGTCAAGGATGTTGTTACCTCGAGTTGGGGTAAGAACGAACTGGTCCAGGGCATTGGAATTAATGAATTCCAGGAAACGTTGGGCAAGTATATAGGTACATGAGTAGTTTTCCCAGTTAATGGAGGGGTAGTTGAAGATACCCAGTATGAGAGTGTTAGGTTGGACCCTAATATTCCCCAGGGTGCTTAGGAACATGGAGTGTGAGTCTTGAGATATGGTTGGGGACCTATAGCAGGCTATGACCTAAATTGCTGTCTTACCCAATGTTAGCTGCACCTGAAGTATCTCAGATGCATTATGTTGGGCTACTAGTCTGGAGGTGTGCACATCCTTTATGACTATGGAAACACCACTGCCTTTGGAGCTTTGGTTCAAGTTCTGGGGCCGAAAGGTGTGGAATGAGTTATAGCCTGGTAGCACAGGGGTGCATTCTACTGCCTTGAACCACATCTCTGTTACAGCACAAATGTCAATGTTCTCCATTTTAAGGAGTGCTTCCAGTGAGTGCATTTTGAGATTTAGACTTCTGGCATTGAGAAGCATGACCCTCAGATTGCATTTGTTTGTAGCTGTTATGGTGGTAATTTGGTCTTTGGAACACCACCTAAAAAGGTACTATAGGGGTGGCAAGAGCCTTGGCCAGTATCTGGAAGACCAGGGGTGATAGATGCAGGCCATCTCTGGCAAAGCATCGAGGTCTGTCAATAATGTCATCCCAGGCAGACAGATACTGGATCCCCTTAGAATGGAACTAGAAACTTTACCAGTTGTTGAAATCAATCATTTTCTGCTTGTACTGTGGTATTATTATGGGTGATGGCAGGATGCTGCTCAGGGCTCGGGTCATATCCACCTGGGCTACATAATCTGAGAGCTCCTCCATGTCTCTTTTCATGTAGTCCAGGGAGGTACATCTCAGGTCATTCACACACATGTGTACAATGACAGAGTCATATTTGTACCTGTTGTTGAGGGACATGAGTGTGTCCGTTATGTGGTAGATGCTGGTGCCTGACAGACAGCTGACTGTTACTTTCTCCTTATTCATCCTAGTGAGTGTGACATCAGTGTGCCTCATTATCGAGTCACCTATGATTAGTGTGTTGGGCATGCTATTTTGCCTTAGGGGCTTTGGTTGAGTGGCACACTGTTTAGGAGAGTTATGTGTCTCATGATTAGTGTTGTATTGTGGTGGTTGAATGCATTTCTGTGTTGTAGGTCTCTGATTTTTGGGTAGATTTTTATTGAGAGCCTCCACGAAAGTGTGTGTGTGGTTTGTGTTTTTGTGTGAACACACAAGTCATACCTGCTATGACTTGTGTATTCTTAAAGAAAACAGTCTACTGGCCCTAAAACAGTCAACTCTTACATTAATTAAATGTTAAGACCAGTATCTAACCAGACACCTAGGTGTTTAAAGTAAGCAATTTGTTCAATGGGCTGGTTATTCAGATCATATAATTAAGAGGGTGGATTAACAAATTTCTTACTGGATCCAAAACTAATACATACATTTTGACAGAGTTAGTGTTAAGACTGTCCTGTCTCATCATTAGAATATACAATTTAGGTTACGCTGCAAAGTGGACTTGAAGACAGTGATGGAGAGGTGATAGGAAATCTGAACCATATTTTTGGCATTTAAAATAAAAGTGGGAACAGGAAGGTCACTACATAAATCACTCATAAGTAATGAGAACATGCAGGCCATAGTATGGAGCCTTGGGAGTTGGGCACCCCAGTGCTGATTGAGATTATACTGGATACAGAATAGCTCCAAGCGAATGTCCACAAACCATTTAATAGGTACCGTAACATAACAAAGTCATAGCTGTTTCTTCTAGCTCCCAGTGCCCGTGCTCAGAACAGCATCCTCACCTCCTCAGCTCTCGAATCGCCTTTTTCTGTACTGGCTTTTCTGTACAGACAAAAAGGAAAGCAGGAACTTACAATCTCACCTCTTAACAATTTGCACTCAGGGTGGCTGCCCCCTTTGTTTTACCCTTGCCATGGTACTGGTTCTGAAGAGCAAGCTATAATCAGCCAAGATCTATAAAGCAACAATAATGAAAATTACGAAGGAAATACTTTTGCAAATCATTAAAACAGCTGCAAAAGGATATAACTTATAACAGAACCCCTTACAGGTGGCCTGGATAATATGAAATGTAAAGAGCTTTCCTACTACAAACATTTTTTGTTAAGGTAATAAAAGAATACCAAAAAAAGAAGTGTCAACCCGCTTGCTGGAAGCAGGCATTGCTAACAGTAACCAAAGAAACAGTAAAAGGTATTCTTATCTTACCACTTCTATGGCTTCCATGTTAAAAAGACATGACTGCATCAGGGATGTAGTCAATAAATTCCATTTTGTACACACACTCACTCTTATTGCTGCCTTCCCAACCCATTGGCATTTGGAAATTGCACATATCTCTCAAGCTGTTGCCCCCCCCATGCAGCACTTAATTTGTGTAACATTTTCAGCTGCTCACTCAGAACTATTACAGATATTGTTTTAATTTGCAGTTCTCTCTAAACGAGTTAAATGCATGTTGTTAGAAGCATTAATTCGAGCAGTTATAGAAATAATATGGCCTAATAAAATCACAGTGTTTCTGATGCTCAGAAAAAATGTACTCTGTAGAGTACAAAGAGAAGGACTGTGCTCTGCATGCATTATTCATAACTAACAGTCAGAATTCACACGGCTGTCAATTACTCAGTGCTGGTCATCTGCAGACACACCCACCCCTGTGAGAAAAATAGTGTGGGTGCTTAAAGTAAGTTATCCCAAAGAAAGTGCTGTGGTTTTAGCCAGGGGGAGCAAAAAAATTAAATAATAACGCAGTCATCTGTTTTAGCTTATATATGTGCAGTATGCATCTGATTCTACTATGATTTGTCAAGTTACATCTATTAAAAGTTGCAACCTGTCAAAAAACACTGATTTTAGATTTGACAGATTAAAAAAAAGCAAAATTATTTTTTTTTAAGGAGCAAGCCACCAAATTTTCCTTGAAAATGCATATATATCAACTCCATAGTGATACAGACACGAAATATGACATCTCCCAAAATACAGGAATCACTTCCAGTCCACAATTAGAAACCATATCAGGAGTGATTTCCTATGGAAAACAGTGACTGGGGAGTTCAAGTTCTCTGAAGTGAACTTGAATGGATGTTACCCATCCAATTTAAATGCAATGAGGAGTTGAGAAGCCACATGTTATGTGCTTCATTGAAATCACAGTGTCACTATTGGGTGCTGTGCATGTCTGAATATAGTCAGTCACTTGGGTGTAAAGAAATATTTGTGGTAGCATTTAAACATTTTTTTATTATGCAATAAAAATATGCTTGTGATATGCCTGACTGCTGCATTCAGTACATTAGCTAAAGAGCAATGCTGAACATAGCAATAATTTTAAATAATACTTGAAACTGTAGACATATGGCTAAGTGGCTGACCATGGGGCCCTCTGGACATGTGAGGATGTCTGAGTTACTCTTATTGTAATCTAATCTGTCACAGTAATGGCAAACAATCACAGAAAGTTGAGGAAACCGTGGTATAGTGGGGTCTTTTTCCTGACTATAGAAATCTTGGAGTTGGTATATATAATTAGCAGGGGGTGTGAGGAGTGCATTGGGGCTTGACCCCCTGTAAATATATATATATATATATATATATATATATATATATATATATATATATATTTTTTTCTTTTTGATCTTTTTAGGTTTAATCTAAAAAGATCACTCTTTTGGAATGTGCTCCTTTGACCATTCTCTACATGATAAGACAAGCATATATATGTTGGTGTGTGAATGTTTGTGTGCGTGTGTATATATTTATATATGTATATAATCTATACATATACACATGCATGGCCGCACACATATGCCTATCCCACATCATCGAAGACGAGATCGTCAAGACGAGAATATCAAAATCACATTTCAGTGAACCAGTGGAACAATGAAGATCTTCCCAGGGTAAGTAACCACTTATTAAAAAAGAAATAAAACCTAAGCTGCACCATCACAAATCCACCCAGTTGGGAGGCTATGCCCCCCACACCTCCCAATGTGGGGGGGGGGCTGTGACCCCCACCCCCCAACTAAATATACTGACTCAGAGATCACACTATAGTTGGGAAAAGGGCAACGTTCACTGTCTCGCACAATAGGTTATTTACCCTGAGAAGATCTTTGTTCTGTTGGTTTGCTGAAATGGGATTTCAATATTCTCGTCTCAACAATCTAGTATTCGATGATGTGGCCATGTGGGGTTTCAACGATGTCAGGTCGACCCATATATATTTTATAGTATGAATGCCCAAAATGTCAAAATTCTGAATAGCTAAGATTGGCAAGAACATTTTGAACATTCATATTACTGAAAACCCAAAACACCAAACTTACAAATGATCTTAAAAAGAAACCAAATTCCTTTTGTGATCTCTAAACCAAAACCCTTCTGTTACACTTCAACCTAATTTGCCTGAATGGTGGTAGTGTTGCAGAAAGGGTTTTTAAGATATAGGGTTAGGAAAAATTGCTAAATTGGTGCAGTGGGGCTTCTTTACCAGTGTTGCTGTACAACTTCACAGATTGTTCTATATCTTAGTGATTTAAGATGATTTAAGGCACAAAAGGAACCATAGTACACTTTGTAAACATACATTCACGCACACTATTGCAAGATTTACCTTTGTGGGAATAAAATGGGTCATAATTAATTAATTTAGTGCTAAGTATTTTAAATGATCTTTTGAACAAAAGGGAGACCTGAGGAATTATTTTAACTTGAGCTTCCTTTCCACCTGGGTCAAATGAACATGTATAACTCATTCAATCTTGTGCAGCAAGAAGCTAAATAATTTTGTTGTCTATAAAGCCAGAAAACCACATGCTTAATGAAAGTTTTTTTTATTAAAAACCTGTTACTGTCAACACACTTTATAAAATTTGCAATATTTGATAAATGACGTGAGTTTCAAAAAATGTAAAATATGAAAGCTAACAACTTTTTATGTCCAAACAAAGGAATATATCTCTGAGAGTGCAAGATAGATCCAATAAATCTGTGGGGAAATGAATTCATACCTCTCAACTGTCCAGATTTCCCAGGAACGTCCAGATTTTTGCCTCATATATTTTGTCCGTTCCTCATAAAATGTGTAGTTTTCTGGAAAATCACTGGGATGATCTGAGGATTTAAGTCACTAAATAATGACATACTCTTGAGTTTCAGACTTTAAATGCTTCAGAAAATGCATGTCAATACAAACCTGTTACTCTAGCAACTTTCTAAGTTAATTTATTTATTTCAATTAATAAGAGCAATATTTACAATCTGTCCCTATTTTGGGGCCTTTGTCCCCCATTTTGTCAGACTCTGTCCAGATTTTTTGCACTAAAGGGTTGAGAGCAGGGGAGCCTGCAGAATTTTATGCAGGGGGGTGCAAACCCAGAGCTCCCCCACTCAGCCCACCCACACAGCCATTCAGCTGTCCAATTACTTGCCTATTTCTCCCCAGTTGCCATAAACACTGTTCAAAACTCTGTGTGCATACTGTTTTATGCTTTACTTCTACAATGATTACAGATATTTGGATTTAATGTACAAATTTTATTTCAAATTTTATAGCACAAACATTGATAAACATTTGCTGAACAAAGCAATAGTCTTAGAATGAAAACAGACTTAGCATTAAAACTTCTCTACCTTTGAAGCTCACATTCACTGAAACAGCATTGAAAACCACATTCAAAGAAAATGCATCTGGCCAGTGGAGGGTTAAGTTTACCTTTGGGCTGTTTTCAAATCATAGACCCCTTGCACACATTTTTAGGACAATGCAAAAGTTCCTTAAAACAATCAAGAAGGTGAACCAATTATAATATATAATAACTGAATTATATTCCTTGGATAATACAGCACCACTTGTTAGACTGTGATTTAAATTTATAGTTTTGAACATTTTGCCAGTAAGCAATGAAACAAAACATATGAACCAGTAATGACAAACTGCCCAGTTCAGAACATTTCAACCATAAAAGGCCACTCAGACTTCTGTCATTACAATCGACCATACCAGTCAATATGTATAATCTCTGCAGAAGTAAAAGTCATCTGAATAATTCCACATTAAAGAGATCTAAAACTAATGAAGAGGTTGTTGCTAGAAAACAGCTTTATATTTCAGTGTTTCATCTACAAATTTAGTGCCTGCTGACATTGAAGAATAAATTGCCTATGTTACATTAAAAAATGGTATGGATGGTAAGGTGAAAACAGGTTCATAGTTACTAGGCATCTCATCCAAAGGAGGACATACTCAGGTCTGCAGCACCCTACCACCATTAAAATACAAATCTACATGGTGTGGGAGTAGAACCTATAGCCCACCCTGGGTCTATATCAGATGTTCGAATGCACATAAGTCTGAATGCAGTAACTTTGAACTGGGAAGTTCAAAGTCTTAAAATAATGAAGCCACGGAACATTGAATTCTTTCCCAGGGAAAGAATTTGGTGGGCCGGGTCCACGGCTTTGCTATTTCCTCCACTGTGGTACGATCTCGGAGTTGGTATATTTAAGTAGGGGGTGTGTGGGGGCACAGCCCCCCACATTGGGGGGTATGGGGGTTGAAGCCCCCCACATTAGAAACAGTATTTAGTGTTCATGTGTTTCATGTTTTGTACCAGAACAGCAATTAATTTCCCTGGGAAGAAAATTGCTTTTTGAATGTTCGGAGTATTCAGTTTTTGAACTTTTCGGTTCGATATTTACATAGTCGATGTTTTGACACTTCGACTATGTGATATAGACCCGCCCTCTCCATCAAGATGCAAGTATGCTACCTGCTGTGCTACTAACACTGCTTTAAAATACTATACCACAATAGTGATACCATTTGCTGAACAAAACAGTTGTACATTTTAAGCAGATTTAGCATGAGCAGCAGTAAACTTCTTTTCCCTTGAAGCTAACAATTCCTTGAAAATGCACTTGAAAATAAATTCCACCTGCAAACTCTAACTAGGGCATTTCACTCTCTCTCACACACACACCTCAACCTCGTAGTGGAAGAAATCTTGACAAAGCCAAAAATAAATAGGGACAGATTATAAATATTTCTCTCATGAACTTAGAAAATTGCTAGAATAACACAATTTCTGTTAATATGCTTTTTTCTAAAGGATATGTTGTCTATAGCAACTTCAACCCTTTTTAGGAGGAATATGGGTTAAAATCTGGACATTCTGTAAAAGCCTGCACAGCTGAGGGATATGCTACCTCCCTCTAATACATACATAGACACATACACACACCCGTGTGCGCGCGCGCACCCACCCACACACACACACACACACACACACACACACACACACACACACATACACACACACACACACACACACACACACACACACGTACATACACAAAGGCCCCAAACTAGGGACACATTTAGAAAGTTGCTAGGATAACAGGATTTCTGTTAGAATGCATTTTTCTGAAGGATATGAGGTCTCACACTGAGATGAATGTTATTATTTAATAACTTTAATCCTTAGCTCATCCCAATGATTTGTCAGAAACAGAATTTTTATAAGGGATAGACTAAAATATAAGGCAAAAATCTGGACATTCAGTGAAAATCTGTACAGTTGAGAGGTATGACATACATACATACATACATCCCCCTACCTCCTTAGAAAGTGGATAGAACAAGTTTGTATTAGTATGCATTTTCAGAAAGATATGAAGTCTAAAGCTCAAATGTCTGGCATTTTTTCTGACTTTAGTCCTCAATGACTTGCAAGAAAAACACATTTTTTTGAGAAACTAACTGAAAATATGAGGCAAAAATCTGGATAACTGTGAGGTATGACCCCCCACCCCTTACTCACACTCCAACGTCCCTCTTACTTGCACACAAACACAAGCACAAATCCATAACTCCCTCTTACACACATGCACACACACACACACACACACACACACACACACACACACACACACACACACACACACACACACATACACACACACACACACACACACACACACACACACACACACACACACACACACACGCACACATACGCACACACACACATACACACACACACACACACACACACACACACACACACACACACACACACACACACACACACACACACACACACACACACACCTGTCTTTACCCACCTACTTCTTATATACATGCATCCGCACCCCTACCTACCTACCTACTTCTTACATCAATACACCCCTTCCTACCTATTTCTTACACACACACCTCTTAAACACTTAAAAAAACACACACACACACACACACACACACACACACACACACACACACACACACACACACACACACACACCTACTTCTCACTTGTACATTCATCCACAGTCCAAATATCCTCTGGAATTCAAATTCTGTGCGGGCGTGGAAGATGAAGTAATAAACCATCAGTCGCACAGATGAAAAAGACAAAAACAGGTCGCAAACCCCTTTACTGTCTGTGCGACTGGATGCAAAGGGTGTTCTTAAAGAACTCCCTTAAAAAAAACAAACAAAAAAAAAAACATATTTTATTTTTAAATAAAAGAAAATTAATCTCGCAGCCAGCTGGTTCCACCATGTTTTAATGTATTTTTTTAATAATACTCCCTATTTGTTTATGCCACGTCCAGTATAATAGTGTTGCACTCCATTTTTGCATTATTAATATCAACATAAAAAAATTTAATTTTTCATAACTTTTTGCAAATACTCCTTAATAACTTTAGTTATGTATATCTTTATGGGCCATTTCATTATGCATTATTAGGAAATCATGTCAGCTTGTAGATTTGAACTCGCTACCTTAACTTTAGGTATGCATCTCTACAAGGACTTCAGGATTTAGACTTTGAAAAATCTGACAAGTATACTCATTTCAGGAGTATGGGGTTGTCTTCTATAAAGATGAGTACACTCTTACAGGATACACAGGAACTCACTTTCCTGATGAATATACTCTTGTAAGAAACAATGAAATAAGAATCCTCCAGCTAGGTTATGTATACAGTAATGTATATTTAGTTTTTAATTCTGTTTGGTCTTTCATAATTAATTTTTGAATATATGATGTGCGATGTGACTATTTTGGCTTGACTATGGATATAATGTTTTATATATGTGCATATATATATATATATATATATATATATACACACATACACACACACACACACACACACACGCACATATATATATATATATATATTTATATATATATATATATATATATATATATATATATATATATATATATATATCAGTTCTCTGGTTTCTTTAAATTTGATATTACATGTGATCTAATTATTTATATTTAGATCTGTGGTACTCTTTTTCTCCATTACACTGAGGAAGACATATGCAGTGGTGAAACTGGTTTGTTGTCTTTGCTGGAAAGTAGTTAATAAATGCCCTTGTATTGATTATCTGATATTAGCTTTTGGAAAGTTGTTTTTATTGCTTTTTGAATTATATTTGCTTTCCCATTTATTTCTTTTAAGATGGTTAATGCTCTGTGCATCATTTGGTGTTGATATATCTATCTATGGATAAACAGAGAGATATATGCAGTTATTAGGTAAAAACACAATATCAAATGTAACAAACTTCTGAAAACACTGAGCACAAAAATGACCGAAAAAATCAACAAACAATAATTTTTGGAGAGAGGGGCACAGGGGAGATTGGGTCTACCACATCCCCTGTGGCTTCAATATGCAAACTCCAAGACTGTGCAACAGTGGACAAATAGACAACCTTTCCTGCCCTATATATATATATATATATATATATATATATATATATATATATATATATATATATATATAATTTCTCATCAAATGTGTACAACATCAGCAGTCAGGATATTGACTTAGTAATGTTGAAACGCAGAATGTTGTCACATTGTATGCATGCTCCGAGGAGCAGGCTAAATCAATAGCAAGTATTTTTTACAGGGAAGCAAGTCTTTCTGCAATCCCTTATATGGGGAGTGTGCCCATCACACCACCTGCTTATTATATATACTAACTCCAACAGACCTATATCTGTGCGTGTGTGTTGTTAGAAATGCATGTTTTAAATGCAAGTAGCATTTAGCAGAGGACCAGATCTCTGATATCTTTCTCAAACATGTGTCTACTATTGTGTTAACTTTCTATATAATTAATGACATAGTCAAGCCAAAGACAAAGTCCAGGAATCTCTGTGCTTTTGCACTAATGGTGGTGCAGCTGGATTGTTTAGATCACCTTGGAAAATGGCATTGTGTTTAATTCTGAGTGATTCTGGTTCCTGTAGATAGAAATTGTGACCTTCTTGAGTCATAGAGGGAGTTCTACAACTAGCTAATATATGATATGGAACCTTCCTGATGGTTGTTTGGACACGAGTAAACACTAGTGCCTCATGCTACTTTAGCAGCATTGATGTAAGCCTCTTTTGGATGTGGATTGAGACACCTCCACCTTTTTTCTCCTCCTGCACTGTAGTTAGTTTAAACATGTGGAAGGCATTATAACCATGTATGGCTGGAGTGCTCACCACCATTTTAAAACAAATCTCAGTCACTATACAGATATCAATGGCCTCCAGGGTGACATTACCTCTCAACCTCTCAGTGCAAGAAATCTGGACAAAGACTGACAAAATGGGGGGACAAAGGTCCAAAAATAGGGATATATTTTAAATATTACTCTTATAAGCTTAGAAAGTCGCTAGAGTAACAGGATTTGTTTTAACACACATTTTTCTGAAGGATATGAAGTCTGAAACTCAAATGTATGTCATTTAGTAACTTCAAAACTCAGATCATCCAAATAATTTGTCAGAAAAACACAGCTTTTATGAGGAACAGACCAAAACTATGAGCCAAAAATCTGAACATTCTGTGAAAATCTGTGCAGTTGAGAGGTACAAGGGCTTGTAGGAAGGAAGTTTCTTGTTTAGCCTAATAGCATTAATCAATAACACCTTCATATTTCTCTTTGTTTGTTTCATTATGTTGGTAGGTTTATCAGGTAGGCATTGCCACAAAATAGCACTATGGGTGTGGACAATGTCTTTGCCAATAATTAAAACCATAGAGGAGACAGACGTAGGTTAATACTCAAAACTGTATAAATAAATACAAATTGTAGGTAGTAGCGAGTCAGAGACGTGAATATGTATGGCAGAGAATCATCATTTGCATTTCCCAGTCATCTGATTCATTAATAAATTGTCAGTTGCTGATCCTAGTTATTAAACTTAGTGATACAAGGGACTGTTTTCTTCTCACACCTCTTGAGAAGCTCAGCCTTATATATGTCACATGAATTCTTGAATTTTCCATTTCATATCACACCTATGTATGTATTTTGTATTGGTTTATTGCCTTTTTATATTTTGAGTGCTGTGATTTGTTTTCTTTACCTTGTGTTTCGCTTGTGTTCTGCTTTTAACTACATATTAAAACTTCAAAAGACACCACAGCTCTGTTTCTTGTGAGTCAGGCAGACATTTCCCCCACCCTCCTTCTCTGTCACTGTTGTGTTCTTAAATACCACTATTTTTCTAGTTGCCTATGTTAATTTGACCATATATCTCATTTCCTCTCTGCTTTCACTGGCTTGTGTGAGTAAGCACAAAATTATCATTTTATGAAATCACTCCCCTTCAACTATTTAAATTTATTGGCCATTCTACTGTATTCCATAGTATCGGAATACAAATGTGATCACCCCCTTTCAATCTATCTTGCTGTTTTAAAAATAGTGACTCTCCTCTAAAACTTAACTTTTTAGACAGGTAAAACTTAAGTTACCTACTTTCACATTTAACTTCTCTAGTGCACACTGCAGTGTTTAGGAAAAAACATTTTTTTTTCATCTTACCTTTAAGCATCCCTGTGACTAGCACTTGCTCTAATACCTGCTGGAAAACACTAGGAAGCCTTAAACTGATACAAGCACTCAACTCTCCTTATTAATAAGGAGAAATTAATCATAGGCACTAAACAGCCCATAATTGCAAAGTATCTTGCTAAGGTAAGGGAAAACAGCTCCTGTACTTTAAAAAAAAAAAAAAAAAAAAAAAAAGCACCAAACCAGGCATGTCCAAGGGTCAGCTTCTGTTAATTTCTCCTGTCCACCTGGTGAATCTGGGCATACTGGGGCAATGCAGCAATTGCCTCATGTACACAGACAACCCCCTCCTCCTACCACCCAACACTACAACCTGTGAGAGATGCACTTACATAGCCAAACTGGAAGCAACGCTCTCTCCACCCAAGATTATGCTAGACAGTCAATAGGAGAAGGTTAACACCTGCACTACACCTCAAGCAACACATAGCCCTTCTAAACTCACACCACCAACACCCACACATAGCAACACTAAATCCACATATGCGGAGGCCCTTAACTGTAACCTGCCCAAGCAACAAGGACCTCTGAAGCTGAAACACAAACAAACACCAATCACAACCAAAGTGTCATATAGCTCACAACACCAGTGTACCACCCAGCAACAGCCCCTAAGGCAAGACAACGTACCTAACACTTTAGTCATAGGTGACTCTAAAGTCAGGCACAATGATGTCCCACTCACCAGGCTGAACAAGGAGAAAATTACAGTGAGCTGCCTGTCAGTTGCCAGGATCTGCCACATAAGTCATGCACTCAAGTCACTCCACAACAAGTACAAATATAACTCTGTCATTGTCCATGTTGGAGTGAATGATTTGAGACGTACCTCTCTGGACTACATGAAAAGAGACATGGAAGAGCTCTTGGATCATGTGGCCCAGGCAGGTATGACCTTAGCCCTGAGTTGCATCCTGCCTTTGCCTAGAATGATACCACAATATAAGGACAAAATGATTGACTTCAACAATTGGCTAAGCTTCTGGTGTCATTCAAAGGGGATCCAGTATCTGTCTGCCTGGGATGACATGATTGACAGACCACGATGCTTTGCCAGAGATGGTCTGCACCTGTCACCCCTGTGATTCATGTTACTGGCTAAGGCTCTTGCCACCCCTATACTGCCTTTTTTAGGCAAAGTTCAAAGGACAAAACCACCACTATAACAGGTACAAGCATGCAAAATCTAAAGGTAATGCTACTCAATGCTAGAAGTCTAAACCTGAAAATGCACTCTGTCGAGGCACTCCTAAAAATGGAGAACGCCGATATCTGTGCAGTAACTGAGACCTGGTTCAAGGCTCCAGAGATCACCCCTGCAATACCAGGTTACAACTCTTAGCACACTTTTCGGCTACCAAACCAGGATCGAAACACTAAAGGTGGAGGAGTGTCATTATTCACCAAGGATATTCACACCACCAGGTTAGTTGCCCAACATAATGCGTCTGAAATTCTCCAGGTGCAACTAACACTAGGTAAGACTGCAATCCAAATTGTAGCTTGCTACAGATCCCCCACCATGCCCCAAGATTCTCACTACACCTTTCTAAACATACTGGAAAATATTAATATACAACCAAACACCCTAATACTGGGTGATTTCAACTACCCTGCCATTAACTGGGAAAATTACTCGTGCACCAACACCTTTGCCCAACGGTTCTTGGAATTCATAAATTCCATTGCCATGGATCAACTAATCCATAGTCCCAACAGGGGCTCCAGTATCCTAGACCTGGTCATTACCAACATGGGAAATCGATGCTCCACACCTATGGTCACCCCCTCATTGGTCATGTCAGACCATAAGCAAATCACCCTTAACATCCACATCCCACCCCCACCCCTCAGTAAGGAAACCTCCATAAAAAACTTCTCCAAGGCCAACTTCATGCTATTCAAGTCAGAATTTACAAACTTCATGACACCTATGCAGATGGGAACTGAAAGTTCGACTGCTGAGTCCTACACTAAGGCACTGTATGAGCACATCCACTCATGCATGAATCGTGCCATCCCAAATAGAACCAATATGCTCTCCTCCAAAAAAAGGAAGCCAATCTGGTAGTTCCCTGCCATAAACAAACTTTACAACAAAAGGAAAAAACTGTTGCAGAAAAGAGGAAAATTCCAGGATGCAAAAACCTCCCTTACCAGCCTCAGTAAGAAGTTGAGATCCCTCATAAAATCCTCCAAAGCTAGTTACGAAAATAAAATTGCCAAAGATTCCAAAGACAGAAAAGCACCACCACGAACCAAGCTGGATAACCTCACTCCGTTTAATAGATGAGTGACACACATAAACGCAAAACACATATAAGTAACGTTTTCGTCATCAACTTCTTCAGATGATTAAAACATCCCACACATCCCCTATATATATAACTTCATTCATTCAATAATCCAATGGGAAAACAGATGTCATTAACTAAAAACAAATAAACATCACTCACTTCTAAAATTAGGAATAAAACACAAAGTTCTATAAATACACTAGTGTTCAAACATAAGTAACACATTCCTTTAAGTAGTCTGTCATTTACATCCTAATAAATACAGAAATTAGTTGCCTAAAACCATTGAGAAACCATTTAAAAAGAAGTTAAACTAGTGATGCTAGCTTAATAACAAATGTTTGTTCTTTAGCTCCCTCATGTGGCTAAAAACATATTAATAAAAATAATAAACAAAATTAACCATTACTTCTGATTAAATACTGTAAATTATAAATTCCTACCGTTTTTTTAACCTAAGCAATGTTAAATAAATTTCAAAATTATTAATAAAAACATTGAATAAAGGCATTTACAGTTTGGCAGATCTTAACTTCAATACTGGCGCTAATGAAATCATATCATTAAGACCAGGAGGTCTATTTGCTTCTAATATTAGCTGCCAGTATAGTTCCCTGTATTCAGCCAATGTCTCCCACATACCACCCCTGGGATCTATTGGAACTACTTCAAGTACAAAAAACTGAAATCCAGATGTTTTACATGTCGTACTGTGTTTGTATAATGCATTGTTTTCACATTTATTCCTGATGTCATATAAGTGTTCATAAATTCTTTGTTTTAGTTTTCTCTCACATTTGCCCACATAAAAGGATTGACATTCCTTACAGGTAGCCAAATATATAATCCCTTTTGTATTGCAATTGACATAGGTGTTTAACAGTACATTCCTTTTTCTAGCTTCCAGATAGTAGGAATCCCCAATCTTGAGGTGGGTACAGTATTTACACCTACCACATTTGTACAGCCCTTTCTTTTCTCTGGTAGACATTTCTTGTTTAATTTTGTTGGAACCCCTTTCTAGGAAATTTTTTATAGTATTCCCCCTACGATAAATGTGTGTTAAAGGTTCATCAAAGGTGTGCTTTAAATCTGATACTTTAGAAAAGTTACTCCATTCCCTATCCATTACTCTCCTGACCACTCCTGACTGACCGTCGTAGGTAGTGACAAACCTCGAGTTGTACTTCTTACCCAAACCAATATTCAGTTTTTCATCTTTTCCTTTCTGAGGAGATGTTTTCCCCAAGATTGGGGCGAACTTGCCCTTCCTTTCTTCTGATACCTCTTTCTGTATTTTGTCAAATAAATAACTGGGGTACCCTCTGTTTAAAAATAACTCTTTCAATTTGATTACTTCACTTATAAAAGTTTGATTGTCAGAGGTCATTCTACCCATTCTAACAAGTTGTCCTTTCATAACCCCTTTCTTCTGGTGTAGTGGGTGGGAACTAGTAAAGTGTAAGTAAGAGTTTGAGAAGGTTTCCTTCCTGTGGATTCTGGATACAAAATTTCCATTATTTTTCTTGATGTTAACATCTAAGTAAATAAGCTCTTGTTTATCAAATTTGTGAGTAAAATCAAAAAATTCAGTTGTACCTTTAAGGTATTCAACGAATTCTTCAAATTTATTTTGATTACCTATCCATAAAAAACATAGGTCGTCTAAAAATCTTCCATATAGGGTCCAAAACCTTTTATAAGGGGACTTTAACAGGTATTTGTTTTCCCAATATGCCATGACAATATTAGCATAAGTGGGGGCACAATGTGCCCCCATGGCCACTCCTTTTTCTTGTTTAAAGTATTCCCCTTGAAAGAAAATAAAATTGTTTTTTAATACCATTTCCATCAGGACCAAAATTGTCCTAAACTCACTTTGAGTAATGTCTTTGTATCCAATCAACATCTCCTCAAACCACTCCATACCAACGTCATGTGGTATACTAGTAAATAAATCCACCACATCCAAAGTCCCAAAAGCCATTTCCTCATCGAACAAGTCAGGTTGTAGTTTCCTCAAGAAGTCCCAAGAGTCTTTTAAAATATTTATATTATTCAAAACCAAACCTTTCACCTTCACATCAACAAACTTTGCTAAAGGTGCTGTTACCGACCCATCTGCTGAAACTATAGCTCGTAAAGGAGGGTCATTAATGTCTTTGTGCACTTTAGGGATCCCAAAAATGGAAGGAACCTTAGGCTTTTCGACGTGCAAATATTTTTAAGTTTTAATGTCAATTAGTCCTTCCATCAATAAATCATTTAAGGCAACCTGAATATTCCTATAGGCTATGTTGATTTCATTTAAGGAAATTCTAGAATATTTGTTTGTGTCATTCAATATTTCCATCATTTTACCTTCATATAGAATATAATCCATAAGTACAACACCCCCACCTTTGTCTGGTTTCATTACTCTTAGATTCTCATTTTTACTTAAGTCTCTAAGAATTTGATTTTCCTGCGGACTATAAGAACCCTCTAGCTAAGCATATTAGAGACAATGAAGAGCATGGTTTCATATTCAGAGTGTTAAGAATGGTGCATGCTTCAAAAAGGGGAGGAGATGACAATAACAAACTTGAGCAAGAAGAGATGTTCTGTATTGGGAAACTGCGAGCACATCAAAAACCAGGGCTCAATACAGCCTTCCCTATGACGCCCAACTTGAAAAGGCGGAGACTGAGGAGACACTTATGACACGCCCATTCTAGGATGGGTGTGTCTGCTTAATGCAACGCTTCATTGGTGGAAAGGGTTTTTAAAAACAAAAGGATTTAGTACAAGTCATATGGATCTGAAGAAGGGTTGTTGAAGTGACCCGAAAGCGCTTATCCCTTGACATTTTACTAGTTTTACTAGTTTTTATTTTTTGTATCCTGAATAAATGCATGGTTTATTTTAAACAGTTGTCTTGGAGCATGTTTTGGAGGATTACAAGCTATTTGGTGGTGTTCTGTAACTGAAATGCCAAAACGCTATTAGGCTGTGTTCCTTGTGTTCCCTTTTGAGCATTTTAACATTTACGCTGAAAATATCAGGTTGTGTTTCATCTGTTGTTTTGCTTGGCATTTGACTCATACACTGAAAATATGCTGAAATTACCAGCTGTCCCTGGCCATGTTTAATTTGCTGTTTATATATATATATATATATATATATATATATATATATATATATATATTTTTTTTATTTATTTTTATTTTATTTTACATTTGTTGACCGGGATAGTCCGACTGGATGCATGTCCATTTTCAGCGGAGGCCTGGGGAGAAAAGCTCCAAGGGTAAGCAGATACAGCATTACATAATACCAGCATTACATATTACAAACAGACTATTTACAGAGATTACATAAGTAAGCAAGTTAAACAAGTTCCACAGGCTAGACTTAATCCTGAGCGCAAGTCAGGATTAAATTAAATTACACAGTAAAGTGGTTAACAGATTTTTACTCATTCTAGAGAGAGTTAGCCAGGCTTGATACATTGACATAGCCACTTAAGTGACAAATGTTGTTGAGTCTAGTTTTAAATTGACCTAAGGTGGAAAGTAAGGTAATATCAGCTGGAAGAGAGTTCCAGGATCTACTTACAGAGTTTGCAAAGAGAGAGTCACCGACTGTGTTATTAATTTTGCTAGTCTGAATTAGTAGTTTGTTAGAGGATCGAAGCGGTCTAGGATTGTTATAGGGGTGATAATATTTTTAAGTGCAGGAGTATTGTCTGGATTATAGAGGATTTTATAGGCCATAATCAGTTGGTTATACTGGATTAGGCTGGGTAGTTCAAGCCACCCAAGCTGATATATATATATATATATATATATATATATATATATATATATATATATATATATATATATATATATATATATATATATATATATATATATCCACTGAAATCTGACTTCAATTCTTGCAGTTATACTTATGGGAACTTGTTTTGTATAGATAATAGCTGGCAGATACTTTCATCTGTGAAGCAGATACAAAGAAGTGTTTATCTTAATGAAACCTAATTTCTAGACAGGATGCAAAGAGCATACCGGGACTGCTTGTGCAACTTTCAGTTTTCAACCTCCATTTTTTTCTAATGCTTCACTTTAATGTTCACAGCAATGGGAACCTTCATTAAAAAAAAAAAAAAAAAAAAAAACTTCCATATCTCTTTTGTTTTTCCTATTCATCATCCTTTAATGCATTTCTGGTAGCCAGTGTAAAAACATGACCACTGACTTGACAGAGTCTGCCAGTTTTGTAAATGGAAATATTCAGTTGCCCCTCTGACATCGGTGCAGTGTAATACACAGATATTTGTGCGGGGGAGGGTTGCATAACCTACATTCAGTTACCCCTCTGACATCTGTTTAGTGTAATACACAGATAATGGTGTGGGAGTTGTATAGCCAACATTCAGTTGCCCCTCTGATACTGGTGCAGTGTAATACACAGATACTGTTGTGGGGGTTGTATAGCCTACATTCAGTTTCCTTTCTGACACTGGTGCAGTACAATACATAGATACTGGTGTGGTGGTTGTATAGCCGACATTCAGTTTCAACTCTTGACACTGGTGCAGTAGAATACACAGAGATATGGCGTAGTGGGTTGTATAGCTGACATTCAATTGTCCCTCTGACATTGGTGCAGTATGAAAAACAGATATTGATGTGGAGGGGTTGCATAGCCTACATTTGGTTGCCCTTTTCACATTGGTGCAGTGTCATACACAGATATTGGTGTGGGGGGTTATATAGCCTACATTCAGTTGCCCCTCTGACATTGGTGTAGTATGAAAAACAGATATTGATGTTGGGGGGTTGTATAGCCTACATTTGGTTGCCCCTCTAACATTGGTACAATATAATGCACAGATATTCCTGAGGGGGGGTTGTATAGCCTACATTCAGTTGACACTCTGACATTGGTGCAGTGTAATACTCAGATATTGGTGTAGGGGGTTGTATAACCTACATTCAGTTGCCCCTCTGACATTGGTTCAGTGTAATACACAGATATTGGTGTGGGGTTGTATAACCTACATTCAGTTGCCCCTCTGTCATTGGTGCAGTATATTACACAGACACTGGTGTGGGGGGTTGTATAGTCAACATTCAGTTGCCCCTCTGACATTGGTGCTGTGTAATACATGGATACTGGTGTGGGGTTGTATAACCTGCATTTAGTTGCCCCTCTGACATCAATGCAATATAATACACAGATACTGGTACGGGGCATTGTATAGCCTACATTCAGTTGCCCCTCTGACACTGGTGCAGTGTAATACACAGATATAGAGTATAGAAGATGTCCACCAATCCATGTTTGCATTGTGTTGGCTCCCTATGCAAACAGGGATTGGTGGAGATCTTCTTTAAATTTTAAGAAAAGTTTTAATGAAATAGGATCTGAAGAAGGCTACGACCAAAAGCGCTTATCCAATTATTTCAGTTAAAAGTGGTTCTTTTTGATATTTGTCTCTATGATTTACAGTGTTGTATTTTAATAAATTTCATCCACATCTATTGTGGATTTTACACTGCCTACTTTTTAGGAATTGTTTGTCTTTGTTGGTACATCCAGGATTTCTTCTACTACAATTTTCTTTCTTCTTGGACTACCTTTACCAATCACTAGGTTTGCGTTCTATGATAAAACACACATATTGATGTGGGGGGTTGTATAGCCTACATTCAGCTGCTCTCTGACATCAGTGCAATGTGATACACAGATATTGGTGTGAGTGGTTGTATAGCCTACATTCAGTTGCCCCTCTGATATCGGTGCAGTATAATACACAGATGTTGGTGTGGGCAGTTGTATAGCCTACATTTAGTGACCCCAGTGACATCGGTGAAGTACAATACATAGCTGTTGGTGCAGGCAGTTGTATAGCCTACATTCAGTGGCCCCTCTGACATCAGTGCAATGTGATACATGATACGATAAAAAACAGTTGATTTGGCATAGTGGTATGTTGCTTTGACTGTCGTGCACAGAGTCCTGGGTTCAAGTCATGGCAGTGCAATGCATGGTAGTAACACAGTACTTTGGATAGCCTAGTAATCTCCTATGATCCTCTGCTGGAGGGATAGGTTTCTGACCCAGAGACTCCCCAGACTCTGGAATAGACTGCCCATACATGTCAAGCAGAACGCCTCTTTGGCCCTCTTCAAAAGAAACCTTGATGACTGGATGGGAGATAGGAAATTCACCCCGGGGATCACATCAGTCACCCAGCTAGACAGGGGTCCAGGAAAGTAAACACGTGGGAAGAAATAGCCAGGGAATTGTTATGGCTAGGCTTGTATAGGCCCTAGGATCCATAGCCTAGTGCCAACCTATGAACGTATGGAGGGACAGATTTATCTCCCAGTGACTGGCAAATCACTGGAACAGACTAACAATTCATGTGAAACAGAGCATGTCTATGAACTGTTCAAGAGGAATCTGGACAAGTGGATGGGGCACCGTAAAGTTTTACTGGGGGATAGTGCCCACAACCCTCCACAACATAGTGAAAGGTCAAGCTATGAGTCTCATGTTTGAATCCAACAGAACAAGGGTTTAAGAATGAGTTAGATCAATTACGAGGGAAACTAGTTGCCAGATCTTATACACCAGAAGAGATATACTCAGGGATTGAATGGTATATGATCTTAGAACTCGATTTGCATGCCCATATTTTGCAAACCCTGTAGACTTAGAAGGAACATCAGAGAGAACTACAGTCACTGATACGACGATGAACCATCCCATAGTTAGGGTCTCACTGAATTAAACACAAGATATTAGCAGTGTGAAAGGGATTTTTTATACGAACTGGTCTGTCCTCACTACAGATCCCAAATTAAAAGAGATAGTGGGGGACAGACCGTCGTTTGTCTATAGAAATAAGTCAAACTTGCACAGATTACTCTGCCAACCTAGAGTCCCCAATACAGTTGGTAGGGGTGAGATATTAAATTGCACCAGACCATGTCATAAATGCAATTATTGTCCCTTTATATCTGAGGACACCAACTTTGTACAACCTGTCACCATGAAAAGATTTTGTTTCAACACAACAGCTAATTGTGACACTCAGCATGTCACATACCTAGCTAGCTGCATGGCCTGTGATGCATGTTATGTGGGGAAAACTGATAGAAGGTTACGTGATAGGATACGTGAACATCTGTATAATATATGCATCCAATCCCCACATAATGCATCATCCAAGCATGTCATGAACACAAATGACACATACAGTTTAAAATTTCTAGTACTACAAGTAAACAAACCCAGTGCTAGGGGTGGGGACATAAGGAACTATACAGAAAGGACAGAAGCCAGGTGGATTATAATGCTAAGAGCAGATCAGAGACCTGGACTGAACGACAGAGTCCCTATTAAACCGACCCTAAAAATAGAAAGTTAGTTGTTAGATAAAGACCTGCAGGTCAAATGGGACATTATATTTGTATACATCATTGTATATATCATATAATGTAGTCCTCATACAACTCTTACGTGAATTCATTATGAAATGTACTTTATATACAATTCTTATATGAACTGGCATAATTTGTTGTATAACATTTTATTGATGCATGGCATATACACACATACATGTTTTTATATACATATGTATACGTAACATTTAAAAAATGTTTTAAACATTTTTAAATATATTTGTTTTTTATATTTTATATAGTTATATATGCTGTTATGTTTAAGTATTTTTATATATTCTTTATATATACTTTTATAAACATAGTATATATATTAATATATGTTTACTTTAACTTTAGAAGTTGCTTTGTGGTTGAGTATTTATAACATGTTCTTGAATGAAGCCTTACAGGTGAACACTATTTTACTTAATTAAAGAATGATGTCATAGAGGTTTTAGTAAAAATGTTAGCATTACTTTTATGAGATGTAAAAGGTCTGAAGAAGCCCATGAGGGTGTAAGCGCTAACCTGGAATTCCAATAAACCTTGGATTTTATATTACATGCTTGAACTATTACTTATAGTGCTACTAGTTTTCTCTGTGTATGGTCTGATCGCCGTGGAGTGCTCTGATTCTGTTTTTTTGTTATAACTTACATTCAGTTGCCTCTGACATTGGTGCAGTGTAATACACAGATATTAGTTTGGGGAGTTTGTCTGGCCTATATTTAGTTGCCCATTTGACACTCGTCCAGTGTAATACACAGATATTGGTGAGGGGGTTCTGTAATCTAAATTCAGTTGCCCCTTTGAGATTAGTGCAGTGTAATACACAGATATTGGTGGGGGGGGTTGTATAGCCTATATAGAGGTTGCCCCTTTGACATTGGTGCAGTATAATACACAGATATTAATGTGGGGTGTTATAGAGCTGACATTCAGTTGCACCTCTGACACTGGTGCAGTAGAAAACACAGACATCAGTATGGGGGGATGTACAGCCTGCATTCAGTTGTTCCTCTGAAATTGGCACAGTGTAATACACAGATATTGGTGTGGCAGGTTCTATAACCTAAATTCGGTTGCCCGTCTGACTTCAGTGCAGTGTAATTCACAGATATTGGTGTGGGGGATGTATAGTCTACATTTAATTGCCCCTCTGACACCGGTGCAGTATAGTACACAGATATTGTTGTGTGGAGTTGTAGAGCCTACATTCAGTTGCCCCTCTTGGTGCAGTGTAATACACAGAACCTGGTGTGGAAGGGTTGTATAACCTACATTCTGTTGCTCCTCTGACATTGATGTAGTGTAATACACAGATATTGGTGTGGGATTGTATAGCCTATGTTCAGTTACCCCTCTGACATTGGTACATACACAGATATTGATGGGGGGGTTGTATAGCCTACATTCAATTGCCCTCTGACATCAGTGCAGTGTAATACACAGATATTGTTGTGGGGGGTTTTATAGCCGACAATCAGTTGCCCCTCTGATATTGGTGCAGGTTAATGCACAGATAGTAGTATGGGGGAGTTGTATAAACTAAATTGAGTTGCCCCTCTGACTTTGGTTCAGTGTAATATAGAGATAATGGTGTGGGGGAAATATAGCTGACATTCAGTTGCCCCTCTGACACTGGTGCATATAAGACACAGATATTGGTGTGTGGGGTTGTATAGCCTAATTCAGTTGCCTCTCTGACATTGGGGCAGTGTAATACACAGATATTGGTGTGGTGGGTTGTGTAGCCTACATTCTGCTGCCCGTCTGGCAATGGTGCAGTGTAATACACAGATATTGGGGCGGGAGGTTGTATAACCTATATTTAGCTTCCCCACTGACATCAGTGTAAAATAATACAGAGATATTGGTGTGGGGATGTATAACCTACATTCAGCTTCCCCTATGACATCGGTGCAGTAACTTACAGAGATATTGGTGTGGAGGGTTGTGTAGCCTACATTCAGGTGCTCCTCTGACATTGGTGCAGTAAAATAGAGAGATATTGATGTGGGATGTTCTATAGCCTACATTCAGTTGTCCCTCTGACATTGGTGCAGTGTAATACACAGATATTGGTTTGGGGGGGGTTCTATCCAATATTCAGCTGGACCTTTGACATTGGTGCAGTGTAATACACAAATATTGGTGTGGGGGTTGTATAGCTGACATTCAGTTGCAAAGCTGATATCAGTGCATGGTGCAGTACAATACAGCGGGTTGCTGTGGGGGGTGTATAGCCAACATTCAATTGCCCCTGTGACATCAGTGCAGTATGAAATACAGATTTTGGTTTGGGGTGGTTTAATAGCCTACATTCAATTGGCCGTCTGACATCAGTGCAGTATAATACAAAGATATTTGGGCGGGTGTTGTATAGCTTACATTCGGTTACCCCTCTGAAATCTGCGCAGTATTATAGACAGATGTTGGTGTGGGGATTGTATAGCCGACATTCTGTTGCCCGTCTGACATTGGTGCAGTGTAATATACAGACATTAGTGTGGGGGGTTGTATAACCTACATTCAATTGCCCTTCTGACATTGGTGCAGTATCATACACAGATATTGGTATTGGGGGGTTGCATAGCCTAAATTCAGTTTTCCCTCTGACTTTGGTGCAGTATGAGAAACAAATATTGGTATGGGGAGTTTGTATAGTCTACAGTCAGTTGCCCCTCTGACGCTGGTGCAGTATAATATACAGATATTGAATTTTAGGGTTGTCTAGCCTACATACAGTTGCCCCTTTGCCATTGGTGCAGTGTAATACACAGATATAGGTGTGGGGGTTGTATAACCTACATTCAGTTGCCCTTCTGACATTGGTGCAGTATTATGCACATATATAAGTGTTGGGGGGTTGTATAGCCTAAATCCAGTTGCCCCTTTGACATTGGTGCAGTATGAAAAAACAGATATTGGTGTATGGGGTTTGTATAGCCTACAGTCAGTTGCCCCTCTGACATTGGTGCAACATAATACACAGATATTGGTGTGGGGGGTTGTCTAGCCTGCATTCAGTTGCCCCTTTGTCATCGGTGAAGTGTAATACACAGATACGAGTGTGAGGGGTATTATAGCCAACATTCAGTTGCCCCTCTAATATCAGTGTAGTACAATACACTGTGATTTGTGTGTGTGTGGGGGGTTGAATAGCTTGCATTCATTGGCCCCTCTGACATCAGTGCAGTATAATACACAGATATTGGTGTGGAGGATCTGTAACCTAAATTCAGTTGTCCCTCTGACATCAGTGCAGTGTAATCAACAGATATTGGTGTAAGGGTTGTATAGCTGACATTCAGTTGCCCCTCTGACATCGGTGCAGTAAAATACACAGATATTGGTGTATGGGGTTTTATAGTCTATGTATGGGGTTTTATAGTCTACATTCAGTTGCCCCTCTGACATCAGTGCAGTGTAATACAAAGAACCTTTGTGTGGAGGGATTGTATAACCTACATTCTTTTGCCCCTCTGACATCATTGCAGTGTAATGCACAAATATTGGTGTGGGGGTTGTATAGCCTATGTTCAGTTACCCCTCTGACATTGTTGCAGTATAATACATAGATATTGGTGTGGGGTTGTATAGCCTGCATTCAGTTGCACTCTGACTTAGGTGCAGTGTAATACACAGATATTGTTGTGGGGGGTTGTAACGTCGACATTCAGTTGCCCCTCTGACACTGCTGCAGTTTAATACACAGATAGTGGTATGAGGGGGTTGTATAGCCTAAAGTGAGTTGTCCCTCTGACACTGATGCAGTGTAATATAGACATAATAGTGTAGCGGGATGTACAGCTGACATTCAGTTGCTCCACTAACACTGGCGCAGTGTAAGATACAGATAGTAGTGTGCAGGGTTGTATAGCCTGAATTCAGTTGCCTCTCTGACATTGGTGCAGTGTAATACACAGATATTGGTGTTGTGGGTTGTATAGCTGACATTCAATTGCCCCACTGACATCAGTGCAGTGTAATACACAGATACTGGTGTGGAGGGGTTGTATAACCTATATTATTTTGCCCTTCTGACATTGTTGCAGTGTAATACACAAATATTGGTGTGGGTGTTGTATACCTTACATTCAGTTGTCCTTCTGACATCGTTGCAGTATCATACACAGATAATGGTTTGGGAGAGTTGTACAGCCTACATTCATTTGCCCCTCTAACATCAGTTTAGTATAATACACAGATATTGGTGTTTGGGGTTGTATCGCCTACATTCAGTTGCCCCTCTGACAACTATGCAGTATGATACACAGTTAATGATGGGGGCAATTGTATAACCTGCTTTCAGTTGCCCTCTAACATTGGTGCAGTGTATAATGCACACATATTGGTTTTGGGGTTGTATAGCATACATTCAGTTGTCCCTCTGATATCGGTGCAATTTCATACACAGATATTGGTGTGGGGGTTGTATAACCTACATTCTGTTGCCCCTCTGACATTGGTGGAGTGTAATACACAGATACAGGTGTGGGGGTTGTATTGCTGACATTCAGTTGCCCCTCTGATATCAGTGCAGTACAATACAGAGAGATTGGTGTGGGGGTTGTATAGCCAACATTCAGTTGCCCTTCTGACACCGGTGCAGTATCATACACAGATATTTGTTTTGGGGGTTGTCTAGCCTACATTCAGTTGCCCCTATGACATTGGTGCAGTGTAATACATAGATATTGGTGTGTGGGGGGGTTTGTATAACATACATTCAGTTGCCCCTCTGACATCAGTGCAGTGTAAAACACAGATATTGGAGTGGGGGTTTTATTGTCTATATTCAGTTGCCCCTCTGACACTGGTGCAGTATAATACACAGATATTGGTCTGGGGGCTTGTATAACCTATGCATAGTTGGCCCTCTTACATGCATGCAGTGCAACAGACAGGCATTGGTGTGTGTGGGGGGGGTTATATAACCTGCATTCATTTCCCCCTCTGACATTGGTGGAGTGCAGTACAGAGATATTGGTGTGGGGGTTGTATAACCTACATTCAGTTGACTCTCTGACATCCGTGCAGTGTGATACAGAAATATTGGTGTGGGGGGTTGTATAACTTACATTCATTTGCCCCTCTGACATTGGTGCAGTGTAATACACAGATGTTGGCATGGGGGTTTTATTGACTACATTCGGTGCTCCTCTGTCACTGGTGCAGTTCTATACACAGATATTGATGTGAGGGGTTGTATAGCCTACATTCAGTTGCCCCTCTGACATTGACGCATTATGATACACATATATTGGTGTGTGGGAGGATTGTATAGCAGACATTTAGTTGCCCTCCTGACATCAGTGCAGTGTAATACACAGATATTGGTGTAAGGGTTGTATAGCTGACATTTAGTTGCCCCTCTGACACCGGTGCAGTAAAATACACAGATATTGGTGTATGGGGTTTTATAGCCTACATTGTTGCCCCTCTGACATCAGTGCAGTGTAATGCAAAGAACTTTGGTGTGGAGGGGTTGTATAACCTACATTCTTTTGCCCCTCTGACATTGTTGCAGTGTCATACACAAATATTGGTATGGGGGTTGTATAGCCTATGTTCAGTTATCCCTCTGACATCGGTGCAGTATAATACATAGATATTGGTGTGGGGATTGTATAGCCTGCATTCAGTTGCACTCTGACTTAGGTGCAGTGTAATACACAGATATTGTTGTGGGGGGTTGTAGAGTCGACATTCAGTTGCCTCTCTGACACTGCTGCAGTTTAATACACAGATAGTTGTATGGGGGAGGTTATATAACCTAAAGTGAGTTATTCCTCTGACACTAGTGCAGTGTTCTATAGGGATACTGGTGTAGCGGGATGTACAGCTGACATTCAGTTGCCCCACTGACACTGGTGCAGTGTAAGACACAGATATTAGTGTGGGGGGGATGTATATCCTGAATTCAGTTGCCTCTCTGACATTGGTGCAGTGTAATACACAGATATTGGTGTTGCAGGTTGTATAGCTGACGTTCAGTTGCCCCTCTGACATCAGTGCAGTGTAATACACAGATACTGGTGTGGAGGGGTTATATAACCTATATTCTTTTGCCCCTCTGACATCATTGCAGTGTACTAAACAAATATTGGTGTGGGGCTTGTATACCCTACATTCAGTTGTCCTTCTGACATCTTTGCAATATCATACACAGATAATGGTGTGGGGGAGTTTTATAGCCTACATTCATTTGCCCTTCTCACATCAGTTTAGTATAATACACAGATAGTGGTGAGAGGGGATGTATAGTCCACATTCAGTTGCCCTCTGAGATCGGTGCAATGTGATACACAGATATTGGTGTTTGGGGTTGTATAGCCTACATTCAGTTGCCCCTCTGACATCTGTGCAGTATGATACACAGTTAATGGTTTAGGGCAATTGTATAACCTGCTTTCAGTTGCCCTCTGACATTGGTGCAGTGTATAATACACACATATTGGTTTTGGGGTTGTATAGCATACATTCAGTTGCCCCTCTGACATTGGTGCAGTTTCATGCACATATATTGGTGTGAGGGTTGTATAACCTACATTCTGTTGCCCCTCTGACATCGGTGGAGTGTAATACACAGATACCGGTGTGGGGAGTTGTATTGCCGACATTCAGTTGCCCCTCTGATATTGGTGCAGTACAATACAGGGAGATTGGTGCGGGGGTTGTATAGCTGACATTCAGTTGCCCGTCTCACATCAGTGCAGTGCAATATACAGATATTAGTGTGGGGGGTTGTATAACCTACATTCAGTTGCCCTTCTGACACCGGTGCAGTATCATACACAGATATTGATTTTGGGGGTTGTCTAGCCTACATTCAGTTGCCCTTTGACATTGGTGCAGTGTAATACACAGATATTGGTGTGGGGGGTTTGTTTAACCTACATTCAGTTGCCCCTCTGACATCATTGCAGTGTAAAACACAAATATTGGAGTGGGTTTTTTTTTGCCTACATTCAGTTGCCCCTCTGACACTGGTACAGTATAATACACAGATATTGGTCTGAAGGGTTGTATAATTTACGCTCAGTTGGCCCTCGTACATGCGTGCAGTGCAACAGACAGGCATTGGTGTGGGGTTGTTGTATAACCTACATTCATTTTCCCCTCTGACATTGGTGGAGTGCAGTACAGAGATATTGGTGTGGGGGGTTGTGTAACCTACATTCAGTTGCCTCTCTGACACTGGTGCAGTAAAATACACAGATATTGGTGCATGGGGTTTTATAGCCTACATTCAGTTGAACCTCTGACATCAGTGCAGTGTCATACAAAGAGCCTTGGAGTGGAGGGGTTGTATAACCTACATTCTTTTGCCCCTCTGACATTGTTGCAGTGTAATACACAAATATTGGTGCGGGGGTTGTATAGCCTATGTTCAGTTACACCTCTGACATCGGTGTAGTATCATACACAGATAATGGTGTAGGGGAGTTGTATAGCCTACATTCATTTGCCCCTCTGACATCAGTTTAGTATAATACACAGATAGTGGTGCGAGAGATTGTATAGCCTACATTCAGTTGTCCTCTGAGATTGGTGCAATGTAATACACAGATATTGGTGCTTGGGGTTGTATAGCCTACATTCAGTTGCCCGTCTCACATCAGTGCAGTGCAATATACAGATATTAGTGTAGGGGGTTGTATAACCTACATTCAGTTGCCCTTCTGATACCGGTGCAGTATCATACACAGATATTGGTTTTGGGGGTTGTCTAGCCTACATTCAGTTGCCCCTTTGACATCTGTGCAGTGTAATACACATATATTGGTGTGGGGGGTTTGTTTAACCTACATTCAGTTGCCCCTCTGACATCAGTGCAGTGTAAAACACAGATATTGGAGTGTTTTTTTTTTGCCTACATTCAGTTGCCCCTCTGACACTGGTACAGTATAATACACAGATATTGGTCTGGAGGGTTGTATAACCTACGCTCAGTTGGCCCTCTTACATGCATGCAGTGCAACAGACAGGCATTGGTGTGGGGTTGGCTGCATAACCTACATTCATTTCCCCCTCTGACATTGGTGGAGTGCAGTACAGAGATATTGGTGTGGGAGGTTGTATAACCTACATTCAGTTGACCCTCTGACATCCGTGCAGTGTGATACACAGATATTGGTGTGGAGGGTTGTACAGTCTACATTCAGTTGCCCCTCTGACAATGGTGCAGTGTAATACACAGATAATGGTGTGGTGGGTTGTATAACTTACATTAATTTGCCCCTCTGACATTGGTGCAGTGTAATACACAGATGTTGGAGTGGGGGTTTTATTGCCTACATTCGGTGCTCCTCTGTCACTGGTGCAGTTCTATACACAGATATTGATGTGAGGGGTTGTATAGCCTACATTCAGTTGCCCCTCTGACATTGACGCATTATGATACACATATATTGGTGTGTGGGAGGGTTGTATAGCAGACATTCAGTTGCCCTTCTGACATCAGTGCAGTGTAATACAAATATATTGGTGTGGGGGATCTGTAACCTAAATTCAGTTGCCCCTCTGACATCAGTGCAGTGTAATTAACATATATTGGTGTAAGGGTTGTATAGCTGACAATCAGTTGCCCTTCTGACACCGGTGCAGTAAGATACACAGGCATTGGTGCATGGGGTTTTATAGCCGACATTCAGTTTCCCCTCTGACATCAGAGAACAGAGAACCTTGGTGTGGAGGGGTTGTATAACCTACATTCTTTTGCCCCTCTGACATCATTGCAGTGTAATACACAAATATTGGTGTGGGGGTTGTATAGCCTATGTTCAGTTACCCCTCTGACATCGGTGCAGTATCATACACAGATAATGGTGTGGGGGAGTTGTATAGCCTACATTCATTTGCCCCTCTGACATCAGTTTAGTATAATACACAGATAGTGGTGCGAGGGGTTGTATAACCTACATTCAGTTGCCCTCTGAGATCAGTGCAATGTGATACACAGATATTGGTGTTTGGGGTTGTATAGCCTACATTCAGTTGCCCCTCTGACATCTGTGCAGTATGATACACAGTTAATGGTTTAGGGCAATTGTATAACCTGCTTTCAGTTGCCCTCTGACATTGGTGCAGTGTATAATACACATATATTGGTTTTGGGGTTGTATAGCATACATTCAGTTGCCCTTCTGACATCGGTGCAGTTTCATACACAGATATTGGTGTGGTGATTGTATAACCTACATTCAGTTGCTCCTCTGACATTAGTGCAGTGTAAAACACAGATATTGGAGTGGGGTTTTTTGCCTACATTCAGTAGCCCCTCTGACACTGGTGCAGTATAATACACAGATATTGGTCTGGGGGGTTGTATAACCTACATTCATTTCCACCTCTGACATTGGTGGAGTGCAGTACAGAGATATTGGTGTGGGGGGTTGTATAACCTACATTCAGTTGCCCCTCTGACATCCGTGCAGTGTGATACACAGATATTGGTGTGGAGGGTTGTACAGTCTACATTCAGTTGCCCCTCTGACAATGGTGCAGTGTAATACACAGATATTGGTGTGGTGGGTTGGAAAACTTACATTAATTTGCCCCTCTGACATGGTTGCAGTATAATACATAGATATTGGAATGGGGGTTTTAATGCTTACATTCGGTGCTCCTCTGACACTGGTGCAGTTCTATACACAGATATTGATGTGAGGGGTTGTATAGCCTACATTCAGTTGCACCTCTGACATTGATGCATTATGATATACATATATCTGTGGGAGGGTTGTATAGCAGACATTCAGTTGCCCTTCTGATATTGGTGCAGTGTAATGCACAGATATTGGTGCGGGGGTGTATAGCCTAAGGGTGGGTACTTGCAAGGCATTAAAGACTCAATTGCCTTGTAAATCTCTGTGGTTTATATGATGTTTGTGATATAGCCACTAAGATGATTGGTCATTTACCTGTCAGTATTAGAATTATTTTAGTACTATTCACATGTTCATTCTCTTATTATCTTTGAAATAAGCAATATTTTTTAACAGTAAACAGAAGGTCAAACATTTCTGCATGTAGATATGGAGAAGTAATTTTGGCAGTCTCTCCACTGCTTTAAACATTATGTCACAAGCTACCCAGAGCTTTGCTACACAGATTGCTGTCCACTACAGCAGAATCTTCAGCAAAAACAACACACACACACACACACACACACGCACACGCACACACACACACACACACACACACACACACACACACACACACACACACACACACATGTTGCTAAGTTTATACAGGAAAGTATCATTGCCAAAACAGGTTCCATTGTGAAGTATGCAAAGATACATTATACAATTACATTTCTTTTTTAAAATATAATAATAGCAAAAATAAAGGATGGTTAGGACATCTCGCAGCCAAGTCAAGAAAAGTTACTAGTTTTGGTAAGGAGCACAGATTAACTGTTGGCCATTTCTTATGGCAGCCCAGCCCTTTGAGGTTGGAATTCACACAGCACAAAAGAAAGAATGGCGTATTTTGTTTCATCTGAAGCAAACTTGAAAATGCTTAAGAACAGAAAGATTAGTGTTTAGTCGCCACACCACAACAAAATTATTAGACTGCTTTGTGATTTTCTGTTCCTTTTGCATTTACAAAATTTGGCAAACCATAGGAGTAATCCGAACTGAGTCATTCCAGGAATGTCTACAAAAGTCACTTGTTAGAAGAAGAATGATTTAACTTTCTACTGGAACATGACCATGCAGGCATTCTATAATCGCTTTGTTACTGGTAAGCACAAACTATAAATGAACAGTACCATTGCCACAGAATCATGCAGGGCAGCTTCACTCAGGCAGGAGAGGGCTTACTACTTAAAATTTAAAAAAAAAAATCAATTTTTACTTCTGATTCATCATATTCTGGTCCACCTGAGTATTGCAAGAGTTTATCCTTTTGAACTTTTGAAATAAACATATTTTTAAAAAAATACTTATCTATTTTAACTATAAATCTTTAATAAAACGATTGACCAGAAAAGAGTTGTAAAGTAAACTGAATGTGAACCTTTTCTTATTAAAATGCAGTAGGGATTTAGGATTTATAGCCTTATGCATGTAAATTGCAACCTCAGTATTTTGCATTTATATTGAAATTTGGAAAGAAGCAATCTCAGTCTAAGTAAGGTGTTTTGTTAGATTCTAAGGGGATTAGTTACAATTTACTCCATCCTTAAGGCATTGTTATTTTCAGATTGTCATATATGAGTCTTAGGATGGTTTTACACAGACTTATAACTTGTGTTAATGTAATTACTGCTCAGATCGAGTTAGAACACAGGATTCTATGATTCTGTTGCTGTCACCATTATCTTATAACCCAGAATGTTTTTTTTAATAGCAGAACCATGCACAGTTCTGATTCAGAGTATGTAATCAAACATAATATGTAATCAGAGTAGAGGCCTCATCACAAGTGACTTATTTTGTATGACTGTTATTGGTATAAACATCTTTTGATATAACTGCAGTGGTTTGAATGGCTTGTGTCATGTGATATATTCAGGAACTGAGAAAATCTCAAGGTACATCATATAGTCATTTGTCCTGCTCCCACTCAATAAACACACTACATCAAATGACATTTGAGGACCTTTATTAAACTTCCATAAACACAACTTTATTGAGCAATATTTTAATTTATTGATCACAGCATGGACATCCATATAACCATTTACTAGAGCAGTGTAACCTCGTTCAATCTTACCATATAAGCAGTGTCCACACCTCCGTTTGCTTACTTTTACTTATCAAGCAGCGTCCTCACCTACACTCGCTTACTTTTATTTATTAAGCAGTGTCCCATCGCTCACTTTCATTCCCCACCTCATTGAATTAAACATCTAACACCAGAGAGGAATAGAAGAGGGATCACGTCAGTCACCCTGCTAGACAGGGGTCCAGGAAAGTAAATAATGTGGGAAGAAATAGCCAGGGAATTGTTATGGCTAGGCTTGTATAGGCCCTAGGGCTGATAGCCTAGTACCAACCTATGAACCTATGAACCTATGAACCTGCCCCTCTTCTCCGCTTAAACACCAAACCTATAAAAATAACCACACGATCCTCAATGTTCCTAAAAGAGGGAGGGAGGACAGGTAGCAAGTTCACGTCAAAATCTGATCCCTTCCCAGGTACATTCACACAAAACCAGTTAAGCCCTTCCTTGCACTTACCTCATTTTCTCCCAATCCTCCTACTTTCCCAATTTAACCCTTCTAACCCCACCACATTAACTTTCTTCCACTAGCATCTTAACTCCCATTACTATTCCTACCTGACCAACAGCCGAAGATGTTCCTGAACATATTGGTTTATTCCCAAACCTCGTTAATCTTACAGACCAGCAAAACTGCCTGTGTAATTTGTTTGCATGCCATTGTTAAGAATCTTTTAGGGAGTGGTACCAAGTCATTATGAGCTGTGAATGCTGCTAGAAAAGGAAAAGATGCTAAGGCTCTTCTTACTTATTTAATATGTGGCAGCAAGTTTCCAGTATGCTGAAGCATTCTCAGATAAGAGGGGGTCTGTGCTTATTGAATACTGACTGGCTGCCAGGCACATTGGTATTTCAGTCAGCTTTAAGAGAATTTATTGTCAGTTATCTGCTTTAATAGAGAATTTTTAATATCCATCTCTGAGCCTTTATCCACATATTTGGAATATGTGATGGGATGAGCTGCAGAAATATGGCTGCCATGTCCTGCATCCCCATATTTGGCACATCTGCTATACAAACTGCATAGGTACGGATGCCATTTCCTGTGGCAGATAGGATAATAGTCTCCCAGCACCCATCTGAAGCCTTTTAGAGGTATGAAAGCTATTGCAACAAAGAGAGTACAATCCTAAAATGTGAATATAATCTGCTCAGACACAACACACTGATGGCAAACAGGAAATAAACCAACAAGCCAGCATGTAATATAATACATTAAAAATATACATGTTCCATCATTCAAATATCATTTGGCTTGCATGCACGTTTTTTTCCCTTGAACAAAAATGTTCTTCAGAAGTAGTAATTCCTGAATACATACTCGTTCCTTGATATCCAGTCAGTCAACCCTTTAATTTAATTTTAAAATGTTACAATATTCTTTAAGTTCACAAATCCTGATTGATACTCACATCTGCATTAATATTGTTTCAATCTTACTTCCTGAAATTCTGGCACACATTCAGGGAATCATAAAAAATAGTTTATAAAAGCAGTAGCATACCATAGTTTCATTTACTCAAATGCAACAAAAGGGTCCCTTTCCCCTATCACAGTGAAGAATCACTAAAGAAATCTAGGATCTGTTTGTCTTGTTAAAACCAAAGTTGATTAAGCATGCTCTGGTGGCATGGAAGAATAAAGACATGACTATGTCCCATCTGACCCAGGGGTGATTAGTGACTCAGGTGATTGATGGACCAGCAGGGAGTGATGGGAGTGCTTGTCCTGTGGGAATCTTCATTTGTCCCCTATGGTATGGTCCAAGGAGAAGTTACCCTTGAACATGATCAATGAGCATGGAGGTTGAGGACAGGGAAAGTAGGTAAGGCATAAAAAATAAAAACACCAGATGAAAGCACAGCTGGCCAAGATCACAGAATGCCCTTAGGATACACAACAAGCCCCAGTAACATTGGAGTAAGTCCAGGGGAAGGGGGTAGGAAAATGGCTGGCAGACTTGGCATGGACATGGGACACTAGGGGCTGGGCTGATATAAATGAGGTCTGAGAGAACAAAAAAAAAAAAAATACTTAAAAAAATGAACTTGATCACACAGTTCATAATATCAGATTTTTATATGCTGAATTTCAAAAGTCAGTTTTCCTTTAAAATCTAAAAGTAAAACTTGATAATCAAATAAGAAAAGTGTAAAAACAAAATTTGGGTATACTAAGAAAAAAGTTATTAAAGTGTTAATGCAGTAGTTCATAAAATATGCTGTATGTGAATTGAAACTCCTCCAAATTATCAGTAGAATTACATTACCTTGTGTGTGTGTGTGTGTGTGTGTGTGTGTGTGTGTGTGTGTGTGTGTGTGTGTGTGTTTGTGTTTGTGCCCCCTGTGGTATAATGGCAACCCATCCAAGATTAATTTCTTTGCCTTGTGCCTAATAAGTTCTGGGATAGTACCAACTTTCTCATTAACTTGAAGTAGATAAAGCAATTAATAACAGAATGAAGGTATGAATGAATGAATGGACAATGATGCACTGCATGCAGCATACCAATGAAGTCAATATATCCTCTGCATAGCAAGGCAAACTGCTGTAGCAGATGTGTTGTGGAAGCATCGTTATGGCATACCATCACCATGGTAGGGCACGACAAGATGTAAATGACAAATTCAGTCATGTTTATAGACACCCCAGGTTTACTTCATGGAGATATATTTTCAAACACAGTTCATGTAGAGACATACAAATTACACCTCCTTTTGGCTTAGTATTTTCCATTTTCTCAACAAATATGTATTTTATGACGATGGGACAAAATCTGTGGAAGACAATTGCTAAATAGTGAAAGGGATCAAAACAAACATCACCATGTTTTGGAAAATTCATATTACACTCATTACGTTATTCACTGATCTCAGAAAATTGTACCAATATTTGTGTCTATGATGTTACATTTTCCCCTTATTCTAGATATAAATCATTAACAGCTATGCTTTCTGTTTTTGCAGATCAAGATTTAGTGCTGCATGGTATGCAAGTAGTGTCTGGACAGAGGTGCAATATCCAAATGATAGAAAGTATGCACTGTCTCAAAACTCACTTTCCCAGAAGGAGATTAATATAGTCACGAGTTTGCCCTAACTTTTAGGTTTGGTGGACTAGGAGTTGATTATATTAAGTCCATGGGTCCACAAACTAATGTCCTGTATTGGGTATTCAGAGATATTTCAGAGATATTTGTGAAGTATGCAAGAAGAACACAAGTTAATTTGCAAACCTTACAAGAACATTGTGATTCATAAACTCTCCCTTGCTGCCGAGCATCACCACTGTGCCCCCTAGGCTGCAAGGTTTGGAATGTCACATGCAAATGCAGTACTCTGGGAACAGAGGTCTATGTCAATGACCTTGCTGCTAAATTGCCCAGTTACAATACTTGGGTAGTTTAGGATTCACAGACTGCTTCCTTCACCCAGCACAGATAGCTGATGGAGGTAGGTAGTGTTGCGTGCGCATGCATGTGTGTGTATTTGTGTGTGTGTGTGTGTGTGTGTGTGTGTGTGTGTGTGTGTGTGTGTGTGTGTGTGTGTGTGTGTGTGTGAGTCATGTGGCAATGTATGATTGCAATCATGAACAGCCATACATTAATGCCTATTTTGTGTACTGGTATGTGCATGTGTGTGTCTGTTTTATGGGTGTGTTTCCTAGGATGAAGAATTTATTTTGTGTAAATATTTTCTTTTTTGTCAAACTCTTTTCTGAGCACATCTTTATACATCTAAAATGTACTTGCATGTATCCAAACAATATAAAAATAACAGCATAAAACATGGCTGACAGTTTTTGAATTGTATGTTTAGACATATTTACTATGGAGCCATGGTAAAGTGTAAAGTATCTCCCCAAGACTTTCCTCTTACCTTAGATCCAGTTACTGTATGCATGTTTCCATCCAAAATTTCTGCTCAGACAATGTGATTGTGTCATCAGCCTCCATGAGATCTTTAATGTAACTCCTATATATGAAGCTGTATACCACAAGGTCTGCATTTCCTGTCTGTGAGGTCTTTAATATTTAAAAGTGTATACCACATACCAGGGCATGCCTTAGGTAAAATGGAATATTCGACAATGGACTCCATGGAAGCCCCCAACTGTCCACCCCCCAGTGCCCCTTAGTGCCCCCTCTTCCGGGTCTCCTCACACAATTCAGTTTGCTTTTTTGTTTCTCACACTTTGTCTTTCTCTACAGCTTTTTCCTGCATCCTTTCAACATGGCCTAACTGACCAAGACTGCAAAGGAGCAATTGGGGAAGAAAGAAATTAATAAAACCAGGGTTCTGGGAGCTGCTAGTCACCCATAAGTCATGCGGTCTTAGCTGTTCTGATGTGTCTTTTAGATTTTTTTATAACCTTTTGATTCAGTTTTGGCCTGAACAAAATCATGACATAAGAAAGAAATTCAGTCTTATTTTTTTTTATTTCAAGAAAGAAATAAGTTCAAGACTCAAAGCTAGGAAAATAGTAGTTAGCAAAAAACTGACAAGTGCTTGTGAGGTTACATAAATCTAGGAATTCCTAGAAATCTAGGAATGTTGCCTGCCTCCCTGCACCATGACAAGAAAAGAAAGGATTTTCACCTTATGTATATTCCTCTCATTAAATTGGGACAAAAGTGAAAAAAAATGTCAGTCAGATATTTCAAGATGCTGTTGTTATACATATACATATAAGCAGCATGCCTCCTCATCCCTTCACCCAAAAGTCAGCCACCTTCTTAGTACACCTCTGAAATCAGACTGGAATAGAAATTAGGGAATGAACAGAGCACAACAGCATATTTTAACTTGATTCTTCAGAAATGTGTGTGTGTGTGTGTGTGTGTGTGTGTGTGTGTGTGTGTGTGTGTGTGTGTGTGTGTGTGTATATATATATATATATATATATATATATATATATAATATATATATCAGTGTATTTCTGTGTGTTGCTCCTATACAGTACACTACTTCCAGGAAAGTTACAGTGAATTTCAGTGCATACCTCTACTGTGAGGAAAGTTAAAATAAATACTGACCATAGTGTCCCCAGCCTATACACAACCTATAGCAATCTTCTGTGCACATATCTGAAGTTTGATTACAAGGAAAATTAAAAACAATAATGAAGAGCCAGTCCTCAGTTCCTCATACCAGTTATAGTGACCTTCTGTGTACACATTTAGGCATAACTTTTTTTAGACTTGCTGGGGAACAGGGCAGAAGCCCTATAAAGCTCAATTCAAAATCCATTCATACAGCCTGGGAATGTGTGGGCTATCAGGTTACCAGAAGGTATTTTATACCTTACTTTTGAAAGAAAATGACTGTTTTCTGCTATTTAGAATATTTATGAAATGTACCTGACAGCAGAGATTTGTGTATGTTCACACATACAAATTGTTGATGTTATGTTTTCACACATACCCACATACTGACATTGTCCTTGACAAGCCAAGTCTATCACAAAATGCACTAATTTACACACACACACACACACACACACACACACACACACACACACACACATATATATATATATATATATATATATATATATATATATATATATATATATATATGGGTCTACTTTAGAATGTCGACCGTTCAGAATGCTTTCATATGGTTTGACACCATATGATCGACATTCTGAAAGACCGACATCCTGAAATAGCACCATTTACCTACCTGTAAAAACAGTAAAACTGTGTTATGCAGCCTTCACCCCCCATACCCCCTGCTACTTAAATATTCTCACTCCGATATCAGACTACAGTGCAGGAAAGCGGAATCTCCCAGTCCTGCACTCTAGCGGGATCTCCGCTTTCATTTCTCGGCCTTTCAAACGTTCACTCATATGGTATCGGCTATATGAGTTTCGAACATTTGAAAGTTCGAACAAATGAAGGCTCCCATATATATATATATATATATATGTATATGTATATATATATATATATATATATATATATATATATATATATATATATATATATATATATATACATATTTATATATATATATATATATATATATATATATATATATATATATATATATATACATATATATATATATATATATATATATATATATATATATATATATATATATATATATATATATATATATATATATATATATATATATATATATATATATATATATATATATATATATATATATATATATATATATATATATATATATATATATATATATATATATATATACATATGGGTCTAGGACTTTTGATTGAATGATCAAAAGTCCGAAACCCAAACAGCCGGGCATACTTACGCAAAAGTGCTTTTCACCGAAGAAGCATATTTGCATAAGTATGCCTGTTGCCGAGGCTGTACTACTGTGTGGATAAGGGAAAATTCCCGTTTCCCCACTGTAGTGCAGTCTCGGAGGGAGAATATTAAAGTGGGGGGCATAGCCCCCTACATAGGGGGGTTTGCCCCCCCCCACTAAAACATTACTGTAGTGTTTTTTATTTTTTTTTAGTAACACACTTTTTTGATAAAAGTGCTTTCATTAAAGTGTGTTCGGTGGTTATGGATTCGGATGTTTGATCATTTGATCAAATGTCCTAGATCCATATATATATATATATATATATATATATATATATATATATATATTTTTTTTTTACACATATACTGACACAATCTTTGATAAGCCAGGCCTATTACAACATGCCCATAGACACACACACACACACACACACACACACACACACACACACACACACACACACACACACACACACACACACACACACACACACACACACACACACACACACACACACACACACACACACACACACAGACTGCCTGCTCGTCTAAACTATGGCATATTTTTGGGATGTTGGAGGAAACCAGAGCATCTATATAAAATCCTTACAGAGACATGGTGGACATGCGGACCCTATACAGAACCACAGCCAAGAACTCAACCAGAGAACCAAATGTTCTAGAGTGTCAGGGTTACTTACTATGCTACTGATCAGTTCTTTTCACAAACATCTGGTCCAGACCACCAGTGATCGCCACTTATTTTCCATAAAGCTGATGTTGGACTGGGAAGGAAGGTGAAATAATTTATGATTGTCTTCTTACTCCATATCCATCAATGTGGGGGGGGGGGGGTCATTTGTTTGGTTAGTCAGTTTCTATCCCTGGTCAGTTTCCTGAGCTCTTTCAAATATTACTTTACATGCCTGAGATTCTTGGGAGTTTTGCTGTACTCCTTTGCCATCCTTGGCAGATAAGTACATTTATCTGCTTAAATTGCACTTTGGGATCATTTTTAACTGCTCTGTTGTTACATTTTTGTATTAATGTCTGTGTCCTTGCACGTTAAATCCTTTCAAGTGTCTTTGCAGTTAGTAGTGTCTGGTATTTTTTTTATTAATTACTGTGTCCTTGCTCTTTAAATCAACTTAAAGTGCCTTTGTAATTAGCTTTATCTATGTGTTGGTTTACATACCTCGTTGGCATTAACTCAGTTTAATGTACTTGGCTAGTACTGCATCTTTTTTTTTCTGCTTCTCTTGGTGATTTTACATTAGGAAGGAATTGGAATGCACTCTGGTGGCAGTAGATAGGCAAAAATCATACTGACCTTGTGACTCACTTCAGAGGGGCCTAACTGTAACTTCCTAATTGTTTTTTTTTTCAGTTTCTATGTTTGTATAAGGTTTTTGTGTTTGTGTGATACTGCTGATTATGTAGTGGTAGTTGGCATTGCCCTATATAGATATAAGCACTTAGAATTGAAATTTTACTATATATATAACTACTCCTAAAAATTCCCTAGGTTTTAGTTCCATATAAAGCCACTACTCTGCACACTGTGGACCACTGTCTCATGAGTTTAGTCTTAGAAAGTCTTGATAGAAGTTTATACTCCTGCAGAACCCAAGCTTGCTAACAATACACCCCTTGTGTAATATTCCCTAGTAATAGCCAACTAAATTAAACAGAGGGAGTGTCCACAAAGTATAGAATCATGAAATAAAGATCTAGAGCTATGGAATATGCACTTTCCTGCCATCTCTCAGCCAGTTTGCTGGATATGGGCACTATGAGGCAATGTAACAATTATCTCTTGTTTATTGACAGCCATCTAATTCTTAAACAAATTGATAAGGTATGCTAGAGATGCAGTTATACAATGTCACTGGAGGCAAGGCTCTCACTTAAAAGCTATTATAATACTAAAGAAGTTGTTAAAAGCATGCACACTACACCGACCATAAATGCTTTGTACCAGACACTTAGACATGCATATGCTTTGGCTCTTACATTTAATCTTACTAAACCCCTAAGGCCTCACAGATGTTGCACCTATGATGAATATGCTCAGCACTCTACCAAAACACCTACCATGACGTGTGCAGCCTTGTCCCACAGCATCTCAACCTTTAGGCTTATAAGGCAAAAAGCTACACAACCCCAATATTTTGGTCAGTGGGGCTCCATTGTGAGACACATAGATGCCCCACTCCCCAGGCTGAGTAAGAAGAAAGTCATGGTTGTTTGCCTGTCAGGGACCAGGATCTGCTAGATCATGTATACACTCAGGTCACTGAACAATAAGTATGACTCAGTCATAGTCCATGTGGGTGTAAATGACCTGAGATATACTTCACTGGCCTATATGAAGAGGGACATGATGGATTTCTTTGTCTCAGTGTCCCAAGACGGTATGAGTTGAGCACTGAACATCATTCTACCATCTCCAAGGAAGATTCCACAATATAAACAGAATATAATTGATATTAGCAACTGCTTAGTTTTTGACATAATTTGAAGGGGTACAATATTTGACAGCCTGAGAGGATATTGGAGACAGACCATACTGCTTTGCCAGGGATGGTTACACCTGTCTCCTTTAGGCTTTTGTTAATTAACTAAAGTCTTGTCTTTCTCCATAAATCCTTTTTTAGTCATTGCCAACCAGAAAAAACTTCTGTCACAGCAAAACCAATAAAAGAACATCTAAAGGTTTTACTGCTCAATGCCAGTAGTACAACAAGAAACTCATCACCTGCAGGATCTCCTCACCCTGGAGAATGTAGACATTTGTTCAGTTACTAATATTTGGGTTAAAGCCATGGAGAGCACTCCAGTAGTGAGGGACTACAATCCCATCCACAAATTTAGACCACCTATTACGCAGGAAATGATGAAAGGTAGAGGTGTCTCAATTTATATCAGAAACATACACACTTCAAGGCTAGTCAAGTACTATGCATTTGAGACTCTGCATGTCAAAATTACCTTAGGCAAAGTTGCATATCATATGCCTGCAAGCTATAGATCTCCCACCATGATGCAGAAAACCCATAGCACATACTGGAGATACTTTCCATTCAACCCAACACCATATTCATCAGTGACTTTAACTAATTGACTATAGAGTGTGAATTATGTATATGCCCTAATATGCATGCCCAGAGATTCCTAGACTTTGTAAACAGAACCCCCTGGACCAGCTAGATCAACTACTTTGAATACCCATTAGGGTCACAAACATCCTTGACCTGGTCCTCACAAGCATGGGGGTATTTTGGACCATCCCCAGTGTATTGTCCTCAGTAGTCATTCGCCTTTGATCTAAAAATAAAACCTGGAACCCCAGCTAACCCTTAAACATTTAATAGTTATTCTAAGGCAAACTTCCTACTACTAAGCAAAACTCTGACAAAATTCCAAACCCACTAAATCTTCAGAATATGTCTGTCAATATGAATTTTTGATGGAAACCTTGTATAATTGTATTAACAGCTGCATATAGACAGCTGTACCCACCCTTAACAAGTGCAGGACTAATTCAAAAAACAAACCACCCTAGTGGAATCCAAACAACAATAAGTTGTACAACAAAAGGAAGAAAATTGTTGTGAATTAGGAGAACAAGGTAAAAACTCTCTAAGCAATCTAAGCAAGCAACTCGGGGGGGTACTTATCAAGTTTACTAAAGCCACATTTGAGGTAAACATAGCCTCCCAGGCCAAGGACAATCACAAAGCTTTTTTCAGCTTTGTAAAATCATAGCAATACATAGTGTACTGAATTAATTGTAAATGGATACACCTGAGCCAGAAGATACAGAAAATCCACTGGCTGACAAATTTAACAATGATTATACTATCCCCCTGACACCACTCTGGAAATAAAGACAACCATAACCAGACTGTCACTTGGAAACTGGCCTCATGGCACACTCCAAGTTCAAGAACACTGCATGAATGGACCCTGATAATATCCCAGGATGCCTTCTTAATAGCATGAAACATGAACTACTGGGTCCACTAGAATAATTATTTAACTACTGTGATGCCCGTGCACTGGCCCAGCAATCAAAGAGCCTCAATCCTCACCACTAACATCAGTGAGGGGCATCCATATAGAGAAAGGATAATAAATACACACACAGTAAAGTACAATTTCCATTAAGAGCACACAGAGATCACAGTTAGTCTTGGGCTGGTTTCTCCCTTTCTCTCCAGGTCCCCAATAAGACTCCCCACTGGCACAGCTATAGGATTCAGATCTCAGCCTAGTGGTCAAGCTAAAACCTCCAGTACCCTTTCTTTCAAACCAGTGCTTCGTGTCCCTGCCCAAGTAGCTGACACACACACACACACACACTTTGACATATGAGTTATACACAACCATGCAGACACTCCTGGGGAAGGCTGGCACAGGTTCTCCAGCTGTGCCCCTTTTACCCATTCCCACCACCCACTAATATTTATCAGCAACTAGAAGGCCCTTATGAAAGGGTGCCCAGTTATACTGTGCAATATTATTATCCAAATGGTAAGCATGACTGAACAGTAAGGCTATTGGAGTGGCTTTGTACAATATCACTAAATACATGCAATGTACTCTTAGAGCTTAAATTATCTCTACACAAAACAACCACAGTTGAAAGGTTTAAAAATATTTAATAATACATAATAAAAACACTTGACAATACTTCTTACTACACAGTGCTAGTCAAGAGTCCAGAGATCACAGAGAAATATTTAAAATGATACAGTAGTAGACTTCTGACATCAATACAGAAACAAAACTAATCTAATCTTCCTAGTTCTTGGCTATATCTAAGAGAAAACACAGTTCTAAAATAAACTTACATATAGAACACAGGCAGAGTACTGGTGAGTTGGATGTTCTCAAGTCAAATGCTAAATGCCCTCATTCTTTCCGTCCTTAAATTGATAACACAGTACCACTAATTCATTTCAGATTACATCATTTATTCATGGCTCCCAGGCTAACAGAAATGTAGAGGTTAATAGCCCTTTTGATCTTGCAGCTGGTCAGGAAGCCAGAGCAATAAAAGAAATTATACATATAAATTCTAGACATTGACTCTGTCTTCAAAATAATAGGCAGAATGCCTCCCTCTAGACATTTTGGTTCTGAGATTTAGATCAAAGAATTTCACAATGCTTGACTTATCAGCTTTCTTACAGCAGAGTGCACTGCTGTTACATTTTTTCAGTTCAACATTCAATACAGTCTTTTCAGATTTAGCAGAACAAGTCTGTGGCTTACATTAATATTTACAAATGACAGAATTATCTACACAATTCTATCTAGCTAGCCTGCCAGCCTTCACCTATCTTCACAACTACAACCTCCAAACATGCTTCATGTTGAATGAATGGAGGACTGCAATGGTTATCCCACTGAACAAGGGTGGGCCATCTATAAACCTGGGTAACTATCGACCCATAAACCTGACTGGTCTAACATGTGAAGACAAGGAAAGAGTAATTATGGATATGTTAAATGATGACTCTGATCTGAGATATATAACAGTAGGTATCCTGTTTTTTTTTCCTTATTTTTACTGGTTATTGCATCTAGCAATTTATATGTAGCACTTTTTATTGCCTGCTGCATACTTTTTGCTGTATTTAATTGCTATTAACTAATCTGCATGGTTAAACTACAATTTTCTGCATTACAGGGCCTGATAAATAAGGTTTTTGCTGTCACACTGTTTGTAAAGCTTTTTAGCTAGTTTCACTGTCTGAAAGGTATTAACAGGAAATGTCTACTTTTTAAGCACCTGTTTGTTTGTTCTGATTTCCTGCTGAGTGTATCATATAACTGATTTGTTTGCAGTTAAAAGCATTCTGTAGAGTCTCCTTGCTCCTTTATCTGTTTAAAAACTTTCATTTTGTGGCTCACTGCTGTTCTTTTGCTGTGATAAACATTTCTGTAGTGTTTACTGTCTAAAAGAGTGTAGGCTAGTAGCTGTAGTACTTGGTGGCTTTGCAGTTGCCCACCCCTACTGTAAATTTGATCTGGGACACTCCTTCCAATCTAGTGTCATTAGCTCATTCTACCTAATATAGAGAGAACATTTGAGAAGGCCAACCCACTTAGTTTCCTAACCTTGAATTATCTTCTGCTTCTCTCTCCCTTTCCTTTACAAAAAACAAAACAAACAAAAAAAACTTTGCTAAAATCTCCCTGTGTTCTGCTTAACTGTAACAAAAAAATTACACTTGTTTCCTGCATTTCCTGTAACTAGTCTAGTCCAGATACAGATTTGCTATATCCAGGGCTGTTTGTAAGCTTCTGAGCCCCCCAAGTCTTTCTGTGTTGGAGAGAAGCCTGCTAGCTTATCAGTGGGAGTGGTAAGCACTAGGTAACCTATCTACCACATAAGGAGTGGTTTCTGCCCAGAAATTGTAGTTATTGCCCATTTGTGCAGTTTTCCATCTCTCTCAACTTCCTGATTTAAAAGCCCACATTTGCACTTGTCCCCCCCCTTCCTGTAACTAGTCTAGCCCAGATACAGATTTGCTATATCCAGGACTGTTTGTTAGCTCCTGACCCCCCCAGCCTTTCTGTGTTAGAGGGAAGCCTTCTAGCTTATCAGTGGGAGTGGTAATCACTAGGTAATCTATCTACCACATAAGGAGTGGTTTTGGCCCAGAAATTGTAGTTGTTGGCCGTTTAGGCAGTTTTTCCATCTCTCTCAACTTTCTGATTTAAAAGCCCGCATTTGCACTTCTTTCCCCCCTTTACTGTAACTAGTCTAGTCCAGATAGAGATTTGCTGTATCCAGGACTGTTTGTAAGCTCTTGAGGCCCCCAAGCCTTTCTGTGTTGGAGGGAAGCCTGCTAGCTTATCAGTGGGAGTGGTAAGCACTAAGTAACCTATCTATCACATAAGGAGTGGTTTCTGGCCCAGAAATTGTAGTTATTGACCGTTTGGGCAGTTTTTCCATCTCTCTCAACTTTCTGATTTAAAAGCCCACATTTGCACTTGTTTCTTTCCTGTAACTAGTCTAGTTCAGATACAGATTCTTAGTTTTAGCACTTGAATTTGCTTATTTGTGCTTAGTACTTGTTCAGAACATTTTGCAAGCTCTAAATAAGCTACAAATTATTACAGCACTCAACCTACTTCATAACCTAGAGGAAAACAGTTTTTGTACTTACTTTCCTCACTTGCTTAGAGAAAACAGATCTTGTACTCAATTTCCTCATTTGTCTAGAGGAAAATAGTTTTTTATTCAGGCATGTCCAAGGGTCATGTCCCAGTGTTCTTGCCTGTCTATCTGATGAATCTGGGCATCTTGGGGCAATGCAGCAATTGCCTCATGTACACAGACAACCCTCTCCTCCTACCACCCAACACTACAACCTGTGAGAGATGCACTTATCTAGCCAAACTGCAGGTAAAGCTCGCTCCAACCAAGACTGAACTTGACAGTCAAAAGGAGAAGGTAAACACTTGCACCACACCACACTCATCACATAGTCCCACTAAACCTACATCACCAAAATCCACACATAGAAACACAAAAACATTTGTGGAGGCTCACAATTATAATCTGCTCAAGCAACAGAGACCTCCAAAGCAGAAACACAAGCAACCTCCACCCCTCCAACACAACCCAAATGACACATAGTCCACAGACTCAGTGTGCCACTCAGCCACAGCCCATAAGGCAAAGCAACGTACCCAACACACTAGTCATAGGTGACTCTATAGTCAGGCACACTGATGTCCCCACTCACCAGGCTAAACAAGGAGAAGGTTACTGTCAGCTGCCTGTCAGGTGCCAGGATCCAACACATAACCCACACATTCAGGTCACTCCACAACAAGTACATGTATGACTCTGTCATTGTCCATGCTGATGTGAATGACCTGAGATGTACCTCCCTGGTCTACATGAAAAGAGACATCGAAGAGCTCTCCAATCTTGTAGCCCAGGCAGGTATGATCCTAGCCCCGAGTAGCTTCCTGCCATTGCTCAGAATGATACCGCAGTACAAGGACAAAATGATTGACTTCAACAATTGGCTAAGTTTCTGGTGTCATTCTAAGGGGATCCAGTATCTCTCTGCCTGGGATGACATGGTCGACAGACCACGATGCTTTGCCAGAGATGGTCTGCACCTGTCACCTTTGGGATTCCGGATACTGCCTAAGGCTCTTGCTGCCCCTATAGTAACTTTTTTAGGCAAGGTTCAAATGACAAATTCACCACTGTAATAGGAACAGGCAAGCAAAAACTGAGGCTAATGCTACTCAATGCTAGAAGTCTAAATCTCAAAATGCACTCCCTCAAGGCACTCCTTAAAATGGAGAACATTGATATCTGTGCAGTGACTGAGACCTGGTTCAAGGCTCCAGAGAGCACCCCCGCATTACCAGGCTATAACGCATACCACACTCTTTGGCCATCTAACCTTGACCAGAACACCAAAGGCAGAGGTGTGTCCATATTCATTAAGGATATCCACACCTCCAGGCTAGTTTCTCAACATAAGAGGTTATCCAAGTGCAACTATCTCTGGGCAAAACTGCAATCCAAATTGTAGCTTGCTACAGATCCCCCGCCATGTCCCAGGATTCCCACTCCTCTTTTTTTGATATGCTGGAAAATATTAGGGTTTAACCAAACACCCAAATAATGGGCGATTTCAACTACCGCACCATTAACTGGGAAAAATACTCATGTACCAACTCCTATGCTCAATGTTTTCTGGAATTCATAAATTCCAATGCCCTGGATCAACTTATCCACACCCCCACCAGAGGCAACAATATCCTAGACCTAGTCATTACCAACATGAGTGACCAGTGTTCCACACCTGAAGTCAACTCCTCATTGGTCAGATCCGACCATAAGCTAATTACCTTAGATATCCAGATCCCGCCCCCACCCCCCATTAAGGAAACAATGGTAAAAAAATTTCTCCAAAGCCAACTTCATGCTTCTTAAGACAAAAGGCAAAAGAGAGTAAAATCCCATGAGTGGAGAAGCTCCCTGGTCAGCCTCAGTAAGAAGCTGAGATCCCTTATAAGATCCTCCAAAGCTAGCTATGAAAACAAAGTCACCACTGATTCTAGGGACAACCACAAAGCATTCTATAGCTATGTCAAGAATCTCAATGGCAACATCCAGATCTGCTCTGAGTTACAGCACAACAGCATGAAAATGACATAACCAACTGATATTGCCAACATCCTAGCAGATAGGTTCAGAGGTAACTTTACCCCCCCCCCCACCCACCCCTAAAGGGCCTATATTTATACAGGAAGAATGCAGAGTCCCTGTAATCACAACTATGCAGCTAAAATCTGCACACCCTAAAGTTAAAAACACAGCATCCATGGGACTGGACAACATCCCAGGCTGTGTTTTACATTAACTTCAGAATGAACTGGCTCCCCACCTAAGCACCATGTTCAATCATATCTTCACACCAGGCTATGTGCCCACTGAATGGCACACAGCAACAGTTAGCCCACTCCACAAAGGGTGAGCCACCACTAATCCCAGGAACTATTGCCCTATTAGCCTGATGAGCCTGGTCTGTAAGGCCATGGAACGTATCATCATGGAACTCATAAACAAAGACATTGGTAACCTCCAAGTTCTGGACCCCACCCAGATTGGGTTTGTGAAAGGCAGGTCATGCCTCCTGAACCTGATCGACTTTTTTTGAGGCAGTCACCAAAGCCATAGACAAGGGTAAGGTGATTCACACAGCCTATCTTGACCTCGCCAAGGCTTTTGACATCATCTCCCATTCTGGAATTATAGTTAAATTCACTAAACTAGGCATAAATTCCTATGTCACAAGATGGGTTGCCAACTGGCTCACTGACAGAACCCACACTGTATAAGTTGTGGACTCCAAATCTGACTTCAAATTAGTGACAAGTGGAGTATCACAGGTTTCAGTCCTGGAACCTCTCCTGCTTGGTATCTACTTCTCTAAAGTACAGGCTAACACAGAAGGCCTTTGGCTAATGAAGTTCGCAGATGACTGCAAACTAGGAGCCATAGTCAAGTCCCCAAATGATGGGGGCATCCTACAGAAGGGTCTCATTGAGACAGATGCCTGGTGTCATGGCCTCAAGCTCAGTGCTAAAAAGTGCATTGTCATCCCCTTTGGTAAAAACTCTGTACCCATGAACTACCACATAGGCGGCAGTCTACTTAATGCCGAATGTGTGATAAGAGACCTTTGGACCAAAATGGACAGTAGTCTCTCCTTTGATAATCACTTCACTACAGTAGTCAGGAAATCTTTCTATGTGGCACACCTCATCACAAAAGGGTTCTCATCCAGGAAAAAAGAGGTCATTGTTCCCCTCTGCTCGACACTCATTAGATCCATTATAGAGTACAATGCCTTTTTTGGAATGTACCTCACAAGACATTTGTAGCAGCTGGAAAGGCCACACAAGTACCCCACAAAGAGGATTACTGGCCTCAAACAGATGCCCTACACTGACCGTCTCAAAAAACTCCAGCTTTACTCTGTAGCATATCGCCTACTCCAAGGTGATCTCTGCCTAACATATAAAGCTATGTCAAACCCAGAGCTGTTAGACATGCTACACCTAAAGAAATCCTAATCCCTCCGAGCTACATGCTCTAGGGACCTAAACCATTTCACCACTATAACAGGACATGTTGGAGGGATAGATTCCTGTCCAAGAGACTTCCCATACTTTAGAACAAGCTACCCATCTATGTCAAGCAAAGTTCCTCATTAGCACTCTTCAAAAAAAATCTTGATGAGTGGATGGGAAATAGGAAATACACCCCAGGGATCACTTCTGTGGCTCTGCTCAACACAGGATAATAACCTTCTTGGGTGGCATAAGCCAGGGAACTTTGTTGGCTAGGCTTACTTAGGCCCTTGGCCCGATAGCCTAATACCTACCTATGAACTTATGAACCTATGATATTGGAACCTATAGACTCTAGATCCAACTCAGTTTGGTTTTGTCAAGGGCAAGCCATGCTTATTCAGCCATGTGGACTTCTTCAAGAAGGTCATGAAAGCAATGGATAAGGGCAATATGGTACACAATGATTACCTTGACCAAGCCAAAGCATTTGGTACAGTCCTCCACTCAGGCATTGGAAACAAGCTTAATAAATTATGTATTGACCCCTATATCACCTGATGGATAGCCGACTAGCTCACATACAGGACCCAAGAAGTTATGATAGAGGAGTCAACCTCAACAAAAAGGCCAGTTAACTAGTAAAATGCCGCCTGTCTCAGTGCTGGGGTTTCCCCTCTTTGGTATATACTCCTCTGAAGTCAAGGCTAACATCAAAGGTCTTTGACTGACCATACTGACAGAGGATTGCAAAGTACTTGTATTCAGTGAAATCCCACAAGATGCAAATACCCTCAAAAAGACCTACCCCAGATTAATAACTAGTTTCAGTGCCACAGTCCTAAAGTCAATGCCAAGAAGTGCATAATAGTATAGTTCAGTGAGACAGCCTGTCCCACAAATGACTACACTGCAATACATGCTCAGGAAAAGTCCCAGTAATCAGGAGATTTGGAAATACATGTTGACAGTGACTTGACCTTTGGTCATCATGTGTTTATAGTAGTAAGGAAATCATTTTATATTGCACAACATAAATGCAAGGGTATGCATTCAGGTCCAAAGATGTCCTTAATCCATTGTACTTTGCCTTCATAAGGCCAAGGACAATCACAAAGCTTTCTTCAGCTTTATCTGCAACCTCAAAGGCAATACATAAAAAGAAGTGAATTAATTGTAAGTGGATTCACCTGAGATGGAAGATGTACCAAATGTACTGGACCCCCCCCCCCCGATACTGCTCGGCAAATGCTTGACCAGGCATATGAAACAACTAGAGCATCCACAGATGTTCTTTTTGAAAATAATACATGGCTTAGGAAACGTGCTATGCAGATCACCTCAAAGCCTTGTCCTCATAATTAGTCAACTACATAATTGTGACTTATGTCTGGTTTGCGAAGAACTCTCTGATATAGCCTTAATGGACCTGTTGCATATCTGGAAAACAAAGAGCAGCAGAAACACCTAATCCAGGGCCTAACCTTGCCTGTAACATAAATAGAACATGCTGGAAGGAAAGGTAGGTGTCTCAGAGGCTACCCATTTGATGGAACAGGCTTCCCATCCATGAGAAGCAAAATTCTTCCTTGCACTTATTCAAGTGAAACTTGGATCACTTGATGTGGATTATAAATATATCTTGGGTCTGGTACCTATGCCTCTATTAAAGAGAGCAAATTTGTAAATGCTCAGCCACTCTTGCTGATGTTTACATACACCACATCAACAAAACCTAAGAGACCAATACCTTTCTAATATTTCAGCAAAGCATGATTGGCTTAAAAAGGCCCATTAGGGTCATTAGCCTAGTATTCCTCATATGATCATATGATGTTATTTATGTTGCAACAACCCTCCAATACAAGCATGAGCCATAGCAATGACTGCTGTACACAGATTTCAGCAAATACAATATATTGTGCAGCTCCGCCCCTGCCATAGTAGATCAATGACTGTTTATCAGTAATCACACAACAGCAGCAACAGTAAGTTACATTTATCCACAGATGGCCAGCATTCCCATCAATAACAGCCATTTAGTTGACAATGTATACCTCAGATGTCTGGCTGTTAGAAAAATATGATCACAGTAAAGTGCTTGCTTTATACAAATGCATGCTAGTCCTATAAACCAGAATGATTGTCTAAAGAACAACAGTGTCAGTAATTTTCATCTACAGACAGATCCTGTGCCTGGCAATTATAGCTACACTGCTGAGTACACTTCAAATGTCTGGTTGTGGTAAAATAATAATTTCTTTAATATTTGTTAGCTGAGATAGTCTGACTGGGTGATCAGACATTTTTTCATTGGATTCCTGGGGAGAAAATCTCCACATACAAATTTTACAAGATTTGGGGTAGGACAAAACAGAAATTATGAACATCATAAGAATTCTACATTATAGAGAAACATACTATAAACATCATGAGAATTATAAACATCATAGGTACATTAATAAACACAGTAAAGAATAAGATTAAATCTAGTTAAAAGAAGTAGAAATAAGAAACCCAGCCACTAAGGATGCACAAGCCAGTGCATTTCTTCATGCCAGTTCCAAGCCCGGATAAATGGGGAGGGTTACATCAGGAAGGGCATCCAGTGTAAAACTTTTGCCAAATGACATATGCGGGCAACAATACAGATTTCCATATCAGATCAGTCCAGGCCTGGGTTAACAACGACCACCACCGGTACTGTTAGACAACAGGGTGCTGGTGGAAATTGGGCTACTGTTGGCCAAAGGAGAAGAAGAGGGGGAAGGCATGCTTGAACACAGGAAGAGAGGAGGAAGGTTAGGAGTGTGGTAGTGAGGGTAGGAACTCTGAATGTTGGCAGTATGACTGGTATAGGGAGAGAGCTAGCTGATATGATGGAGAGAAGGAAGGTTGATATATTGTGCGTGCAAGAGACCAGATGCAATTGGAGTAAGGCAGGTGTATCGGAGGTGGGTTCAAATTGTTCTATCATGGTGTGGATGGGAGGAGAAATGGGGTAGGTATTATCCTGAAGGAACAGTATGCCAACAGTATTTTGGAGGTGAAAAGAGTTTCAGATAGAGTGATGTTTATAAAGCTGGAAATTGATGGTGTGAGAATGAATGTTGTTACTGTATATGCTCTGCAAGTTGGGTGTGTGATGCATGAGAAAGAAAAATTTTGGAGTGAGTTGGATGAAGTGGTGGTGAGTGTACCCAAGGGTGAGAGACTGGTGATTGGAGCTGATTTCAATGGGCATGCTGGTGAAGGGAACAGAGGGGATGAGGAAGTGATGGGTAGGTATGGTGTTAAGGAGAGGAATGCAGAAGGTCAGATGGTGGTAGATTTTGCAAAAAGGATGGACATGGCTGTGGTGAATATGTATTTTAAGAAGAGGAAGGAGCATAGGGTGCTGTACAAGAGTGGAGGAAGATGCACACAGGTGGATTATATCCTATGTCTGAGGAAAATTGGAGACTGTAAAGTGGTGGCAGGGGAAAGTGCAGTTAGGCAGCATAGGATGGTGATCTGTAGGATGACGTTGGTGATCAAGAAGAGGAGGAAGAGTGTGAGGGCATTGTCAAGAATGAAATTGTGGAAGTTGAAAAAAGGGTGATTGTGAGGTGGAGTTTAGAGAAGAGTTAAGAGAGGCACTGGGTAGCAGTGAAAATTTACAGAATAGCTGGGTAACTACAGTAGAGATGGTAAGGGAGACAGCTAGAAAGGTGCTAGGTGTGACATCTGGACAGAGGAAGGAGGACAAGGAGATCTGGTGGTGGAATAAGGAAGCACAGCAGAGTATACAGAGAAAGAGCTTGGTGAAGAAGAAGTGGGAGTGTCAGAGAGATGAAGAAGGTAGGCAGGAGTATAAGGAGATGAGGCATATGATGCAGACAGAGGTGGCGAAGGCTAAGGATAAGGCACATGGAGAGTTGTATGAAAGGTTGGACACTAAAGAGGGGGAAAAGGACCTGTACAGATTGGCTAGACAGAGGGACTGAGCTGGGAAAGATGTGCAGGTAAGGGTGATAAAGGATAATGACGGAAACGTACTTACAAGTGAGGAGAATGTGTTGAGCAGATGGAAAGAGTACTTTGAGGAGATGATGAATAAAGAGAATGAGAGAGAAGGAAGGTTGTATGATGTGGCGATAGTGAATCAGGAAGTGCAGCAAATTAGCAAGGAGAAAGTAAGGACAGCTATGAAGAGGATGAAGAATGGAAAGACTGTTGGTCCAGATGACATACTTGTGGAAGTATGGAGGTGTTTAGGAGAGATGGCAGTGAAGTTTTTAACCAGATTGTTTAATGAAATCTTGGAAAGTGAGAGAATGCCTGAGGAGTGGAGAAGAAGTGTTTTGGTACCAATTTTTAAGAATAAGGGTGATTTGCAGAGATGTAGTAACTACAGGGAGATGAAATTGATCAGTCACAGCATGAAGTTATGGTAAAGAGTAGTGGAAGCTAGATTAAAAAGGGAAGTAATGATTAGCGAGCAGCAGTATGGTTTCATACCTGGAGAGAGCACTACAGATGCGATGTTTGTTCTGAGAGTGTCGATGGAGAAGTATAAAAAAGGTCAGAAGGAGTTGCATAGTGTCTTTATAGACTTAGAGAAAGCATATGACAGGGTGCCTAAAGAATAGTTGTGGTATTGTATGAGGAAGTCGGGAGTGGCAGAGAAGTATGTAAGAGTGGTACAGGATATGTACGAGGGTAGTGTGACAGTGGTGAGGTCTGCAGTAGGAGTGACAGATGCGTTTAACGTGGATGTGGGATTACATCAAGGATCAGCTCTGAGCCCTTTCTTATTTGCAATGGTGATGGACAGTTGACAGATGAGATGAGACAAGAGTCCCTGTAGACTATGATGTTTGTGAATGCCATTGTGATCTGTAGTGAGAGTAGGGAATAGGTTGAGGAGACCCTGGAGAGATGGAGATGCTCTAGAGAGGAGAGAAATGAAGGTCAGCAACACTAAGACAGAATATATGTGTTTGAATGAGAGGGAGGCTAGAGGAATGGTGAGGATGCAGGGAGTAGAGTTGTCGAAGGTGGATGAGTTGAAATACTTGGGATCAACAGTTCAGAGTAATGGTGAGTGTGGAAGAGAGGTGAAGAACAGAGTACAGGCAGGGTGGAGTGGATGGAGAAGAGTGTCAGGAGTGATTTGTGACAGACAGGTACCAGTAAGAGTGAAAGAGAAGGTCTACAAGAGGGTAGTGAGACCAGCTATGTTATATGGGTTGGAGACTGTGACATTGGCAAAAAGACAGGCATTAGAGCTGGAGGTGGCAGTTAAAGATGTTAAGATTTGCATTGGGTGCAACAAGGATGGACAGGATTATGAATCAGTATATTAGCGGGTCAGCTCAGTTTGGATGGTTTGGAGACAAAGCCAGAGAGGTGAGATTGCATTGGTTTGGACATATGCTGAGGAGGGATGCTGGGTATATTAGGGAAAGGATGCTAAGGATGGAGCTACTAGGTAAGAGGGACAAAGGAAGGCCTAAGATAAGGTTTATGAATGTGGTGAGAGAGGACATGCAGATGGTTGGTGTGATAGAGCAAAATGCAGAGGACAGGAAGAAATGGAAACAGATGATCTGCTGTGGTGACTCCTAATGGGAGCAGCTAAAAGAAGAAGAAGAAGAAGAGTGAACAGATAAAACACTAGATAGAAGCCAAGAAAGGAGGGGGTTGAGGGTAGAAGAGGACGAGGTGAATGGACAGGAAAGGTGGAGAAAGAAGGAAGAGGACAGGTAGAGCAGTAAGGTAGGGGAAAATGTTAGTTAGGAAGAAGGAAAGGAAAGAAATAGGACAGGAATAATGACCATAATGATAATAGCCAAGGAAATCTATTTCAACTTTTTTCATATAGACAAGCAATTTAATATAGGAAAGTATTCAAATTTGGTTGTGCGTCAGGGCTGGCAACTCGTCACGTAAAAATCAACTGCCAATCATTAGTGGACCGGAGTTCTGCTGTGGCGACCCCTAACCGGGAAAAGCCGAAAGACACAACAACAACTTCACACAAATGCACACTAGTCCTGCATGGCCTGATTAATGACTGTTTATACTGGGCAAATGACAAAAGAGTAAGTTACTTTCATCCACAGGTAGTCGCCTTCATCCAGCAGTTATAGCCATTTTGTTGAATGTCTATGCTGCAGGGGTATGATTGTACTTAAAATGCTCACATTAATGTATTTCACTTTTTGTTTCACACAAACACACAGTAGTCTTGCCAAGCCCTGCAGCATCTAGTTACAACCACATCAGGTGTTTAAACTTTGTTTGCACAAACAGTAGACAAATTATTCAGTCTTGCTTCACACAAATCACATTAGTCCTGTAAAGTCACAATAATGCATAAACAGCAGCTAAGTCAATCATTCTCAGTCACAGACAGCCTGCATACTGATAAATGTTAGCTACTTTTGCTGTCTGCATATACCTCAGATGTCTAACTGCAAAAAAAATACTACTAATACTAAAATAAGGGCTACAGTTATACATTTCAACTCAGTTTCATGCAAAACCATAGTTGCTAATTCATACAAAGCCATCCATGGCCTTCATATGGTTGTGTGATTTTAGAAAATATTACCTAGTATTTCCACTGACTGTTAACATTTGCTTCTCCCCTCACTGCAGCCATACCCACCACTTTACAGTTTCAGTTTTGTGGGTTTTCTGTTGTTTTATCACATACACACATAGTCTTGACAGCAAATCAGGCAGCTCATGGATGGGACATAGTAGAAAGCCTGCAAGTTTAGTGGTCAGGTGCACAGCAAATCCCCCCCCCCACACACAAACACACATGCATATACAGTGCTACAGCTGTGACCTCTTTGAACAGAGGACCATTTGTTTATTTATTTATTTGTTTATTTATTTAAAGAAATTACATTTTTAATCTAAATAAATATCAGAAGAGTATTCTTAGCTGAACAGTGCCCTAAGTGACTGCCTAGTTTGCCTGCATGTAAAGCCTGCCCTGCCCCATACATACTACAGTCCCTTTTTTCTGGTTACAAAGTACAATTTTATTAAATTCTAGGGGTATCTTGTATTACTGTAGAATTGTTTTTAAATTGGGTTCAGGCACCTAGGCAGCAAGACATTTCCCTGTGGAACATTTGACTGGGGACACATGCCTGAAGTGACATTCAGCTGCAGAGAAATATGCCTGTTTGAAAATTCTTTGTGGGCAAAGAGAAGCATGCACTGCCATGCCCACAACTTCAGTAACCAAATGCACAGGGGGAAAACGATGTCCATGGTCCCCAACGGAACATGAGACAGCAGGCAATATGGCAGGCATCAACAGCAGGCTGGCCAGAGGGCATGTCAATGGCAGTACAAATGCAGTGCACAATGGGCAGTGCCTTTATAATTGGAGTGTGTGGACTACTACCCCCTTCACAGTGTCTAGGGAACATTACCTAAAACAGATACTAGAGCATAAATGTGACTACAGTATCCTGCAGGATTTCATGTTCCGTTGGGGACCATGGACATCGGTTTCCCCCTGTGCATTTGGTTACTGAAGTTGTGGGCATGGCAGTGCATGCTTCTCTTTGCCCACAGGGAATTTTCAAACAGGCATATTTCTCTGCAGCTGAATGTCACTTCAGGCATGTGTCCCCAGTCAAATGTTCCACAGGGAAATGTCTCGCTGCCTAGGTGCCTGAACCCATGGCATCTACTTTGCCTTGCCTTAATTATCTGGTAGTATGAAGGTAGTGGACATTGGTAATTTACTTCTTCATTTTCTTCATATTTGCAATTGAGCTGGTGAGAGTTTCCCATTCTGTAGTGGAGTATTCTTGTATTAAAAAATGCAAGATGACAATCCAAAGCTAAAATGTTAATTTTTTTCACTACATGGATACTTTTCTCCACCTGACAAGTGATTGCATTATATTTGTTTAATGACAAACAATAATTCTATTGAATCTGCAATTTAAGTGTCTTAGTATTTTACCTGTCCCATCCCTCTTACACTTTTTCCAGGCCATCTTGAATCCCTTTATGAATTTTCTCTTTACCACCCAATCCAGTAGTCCATTCTAGAGATTTACAGTTCTGTTTATGAAAAAAAAATCATAAAACTTTATAGTGTAGTTAGTGCTTGCAATCATTTGACTGTGCCACCTTCTTCCTCTCTCTATGCTTTCTGTTCAGAATAACCCATGCACATCTTTTTAACATGGTCTTGTTCACTAGTTTCATGACCCGTCTGTCTTTTCTATTACCATTTAAGAAGAGGTATAGCTGTTCTAGCCTTTGGTTAAATTCATTCTCCTCCATTCCACAAATCATTCTCTAGTATTTGTCCTCTGGAATACTTCCAGCAGCCTGATGTTCTTTTATTTATAAGCCCTTCAGAATTGTATGTAATACTCAATATGTGGTCTGACTAAGGCTCTCTAGAGGGGAAACATTACCTCTTTACTTCTGGAAGCTTTCCATGTAAGGATAGACTGCACCATTCTGTTTACTGCTGCCTCTTCTCTTTCACTGTTCTCACAATGGTTTAGTCCAGGTGTGATGAACACTCCAAGATACTTTACAGTACTAATGCCATCACTTCCGCTGATACTTCATACCAGAGCTGTTGTGTCCTAAGTACAGTATATTGCATTTGTCTGCACTGAACCTGAACTTTCAATTTTCTACCCATTGTTCAACCTTTCTAAATCCTTCTCTAGAATCCTTCCTAACCCTTTACTGTTGTATCTCTCATTGAGACACCAGAAAACAGGTTACTTCTGTTTCTATTCCTTCCAATATGCTTAAGACAAATGTACACTCTAGTGTTTAGAACCCAGGACAGACCCTGATGGAAGTACACTAACAACATTCCTAATTCCTTACATTGTTCCTCTCACCATATCCTTCTGTATCTTAACATTCAACCATCCAGCTATCTAGTTCTTCACTCTTGACCCAAGCAACAACACAAGATTTCCTATCAATCTGAGAGTAACAAAGGCTTTATTGAAGTCCATGTACGCTACATCTACTGATACTAACCTGATAAGTCCATCTGCAATCCAGTCATAAATCTGTGTCAGGTTTGACAGAATGATCATTTGGGCAATAAAACCATGTTTGTTATTGTCCTGGAGAATATTATTATTTTTTTTATCTACAAATACAACCAGTCATCCCCCAAGATTCTCTCCATGACTTTCCATGCCACTTTTCTTAAGCTAACATGTTGTAGTTAACAAGATTATTTCTGAACCCCTTGTACAAGGGTACCTCAATTGCATTTTTTTAATCCCTGTGCTAGGCAGTTATCTTTTGAAGATCTCCATCAGGGGCTGTGCCAACAGAATGACCAAATTTCTAAGGACCCTACGAGGCAGTAGAATTGGTCCTTATGCTTTACCCTCCATGTGGGCAGCCAGTTCCCTTGGAATCTCCTCCCTCCTCTCTCTCTCTCTCTCTCTTTCACTCACTCTTTCTTTCTCTTGGCGTATGTCATTTATTTTCACCATTCAACCTTGACCCCACTAAGTATGGCACCCTCCTCTTCCCTCTTTGTGAGGACTGAAGCAAAGTATCCACTCAGTACCTCGCCTATTTCCTAGTGTTTGTGATATCCCCTTTTACTTTTGCACAGCCTCGCCAGTATCGTCCCTACCTTCCTTCAATCCTTCTGCTATGTAACTAAAAAGCCCCTTTTTCCATTCTTGCTGTCTTCTGTTAACGCCCTTTCAGCTTTAGCCTTTAATGCACTTGCCATCTTTGTTGCTTTGGTAGCCTTCTTGTACATGACTTATCTACTTCATCCCTTCTTTCCATTCCTTGTAGGCCCTATCGTTTGGCCTATTTGCTAGCTTTACATTTCTCTATAGCTGCTTTCATGTTCTCTTTTTACCTCTTCCTCACACCTTTGTCTGTATCCTTTAGTGTTAATCCCTGGCCCATTTCCATTACCTATTTACTCCTTCAAATTGGTCTTTGTCTACTAAACTATGTTTGCTCACCTCCCCTTGTAGGCCTTACTCCACTCCTTTAAAATCTCATATCTTCATCTTTGTATTTTCATTCTTTCCCCATACTCTGAGCCACACACTTGCATGATCACCATTGTTAAACTGTCATAAGCTGGACATCATTGACACCCTCTGTACTCATTAGGGCTACATCCAGAGTTCTATTCTTTCTGTTGCAGTCCTTTAGTTGTTGGCTGATTCTCTAACAGCCCAAGACTGTAAACAATTCATCCTCTCTCTAACCTGGAGATCAAAATTCTTCAGTTTGATCCTGACAAATTAAAATCCCCATGAATGTTTTTTCTAGATGCTTTTCACCCCTCAACTTACCAACCATCGGGCCTCCTTCTATCAGACTTGAGCCCATTCATTATCTAGCAGCGAGGAATCTAGACCCACCAAAATCTGTCTGGAGGGGCAGTCATTCAGGCAGACATCAGAGAATTTTTATTCTTGTCAGCATCCATGCAATGACAGCATCTTGTGTAACTCTCTAACCTTATTCATACCTCTCAACCTCTTAGAGCAAGAAATCTGGACAAAGCCACAAATAATGGGGGGGGGGGAGGCCCAAAAATAGGGACACTTTTTAAATATTGCTCTTACAAATTTAGAAAGGCGATAGAACAACAGGATTTGCATTTCCATGAATTTTCTGAAGGACATGAAGTCTGAAAATTAAATGTCTACCATTATTTTCTGACTTTAGCCCTCAATGATTTGCCAGTGATTTGCCAGAAAACTACAACTTTATGAGAAACAGACAAAAATGAGTCAAACATCTGGACATTCTCTGAAAATCTGGACAGCTGAGTGCTATAGCCTGGTTGCAGGGCAGGGTACCTGTATCACCATAAGGACTCATAATGACCTCCCCCTGTGACTACATTTTCCCATGCATTCGCTAATAGGAGCTACCACTAGGTTGGGACTTGACAAGCTACAAGACTGGTCATGGGATGCCACATCGGGATGCTTACAATAACAAAGTACTGGTTAACAGTATAACATTTCTTGTGGTTTGTAGCTATGTACATACAGTAACAGTACAATAATAATAAAAATGAAAATAACAACACCCATTTTTAACCAAGTAAACCCACTGGATACACAGTCTCTCTTCAGGGGTAATGTGGGACCAATGTCTAGTTAAGTGTCTTACTCAAGGTCACACAGTAGATAAATGAGGGTGAAGGGAATCAAACTCTGTATCACTGAAACTACAGCTCACAGTCTAAACCCTCTGCAACAATTGCTAAATAGTTTGATGATGATCACTAGCACACAGTATCACTTATAATTGCACTTGTCACTAAGGGAGGAGCAGCACTGGTTGTAGGGCTTTTTGCACAGTGTGTAGCAATCAGAGATTCCTGGAAAGTAATGATCTGTAGTAAGTAGGAAGGAGTTTGGAGAGATGGTAGGTTTGAGGGAAGGGAGGAAGTTTAATAAGAACAGAAAGAAAGGTGGTGTTGTTAGGACTGTGCAAAGTATTAGAGGAAAGTAATGAAATAATTGCAGTAGGGGTACAGTAGGGACGTATAGGCTGTGTTTAATGGAGTGCATGCAATGAAGGGTTTCGTTTGAGGTTAATAATGCTAAAAGTGAGCAGGAGCACTTGTAGTTGGCATGTAGGTTTTTTTTTTCAGGAATCGTTTGTGGTTGGTTTGAAGGCATAGGTTGATAGGTTGTTACTAGGCTAATGACCACTAGGGCTCTTACAAGTCTAGCCATACACCCCAAACCCATTTAGATAGTGAGCATTATGGGCATCTAAATGGGGGTGGTTAGTAGGAGGGTAACCAAGGGATTTGAATGGGGGGTTTAGGGTAATACCTTTCTTATTGATGTCCTCTGTTCATAAAGGACACAGGGGGCCAGTCAGGGTAATATGATCTCCCATCCAATTTCAAGGTTTCATTTGAATAGGGTTAGGAATGAACTCTGTTTTACAGGGATGTGGAGCATATTCCATAGTACGTAGATCATTTGAGACACATATCTGTCTCTCCAGCATCTAGTGTTTGTGATGTTATTTGATTTTCATACTTGCAACAGATCCATCATGGCTGGGTCTGAGGAAACCCTGGAAGTCAGGCAAAGATCCACTCCCAGCAGTCTGTAGGTGACTGAATACAAAGATAGAGCTTTTAGGCGATCAGTATAGGACAGGGTATTCATGTCCTGAATTCTCCTGGTGAGAAACCCTTGTGGCTGTTCCAACTGTTGCAAGTGTCTGGTTAGGTACATGCCAAAGGGGGCAATGTAGTCAATGACAGGTCCGATAAGGGCTGAGTAGAGTGGTACTATAACTTCCTTGGACCTAGATGCCATACACTCATCTATAAGTTCAGTGACAAAGAATGATTTTCTTACTGTCTTAACTACATGGTAGTAAAAGGCCATATTGCTCTCTACATATGTTCCCAGATCCCTTACTACTGGGTCAGCTCTTGTGGGTGTTTTAACAATGGAGTAATTAAACTTATTTTAACAGTTTCCTAAAGGGCATTATAATGCATTTTTTTAGTACTGAGTGTTAAGCCATGGATTTGGCACCAGTCATTCATTTATGTTAAACCCTCTTGCAAGATGTTTATGTCTTGGAAAGGAATCTATAATAGCTCTCACTTTGCAGTCATCTGTGAACCTGGTGAGTCAGAGGCTTTGAAAGTTAGCCTTGACTTCCAAGAAGTAGATGCCAAACAGTAGAGGGCCCAACACAGAGCCCTGGGACACTTAGCCTTTGACCAGTCTCTTGGTGGAGCTGGTTTCAACAGTCCTGATGACTTGGGTCTTCTCTATGAGCCAGCAGGAAATCAAGCAAATTATGCAGGGATTTATGCCTAGTTCAAACAGCTTGTTTACAATGCCTGAGTGGGGTAATATATCAAATGCTTTCCCAGGCCAAAATACACAGTATGCACTGTTTTACCCTCGTCCATAGACTTGCTGACCCTCTCAAAGAAGTCTGTCAGGTTAAGCAGACAAGACCTTCCCTTAACAAAGCCAAACTGGGATGGGTCCCATGTCTGTAGTTTGCTAATGCCCTTGTTTATCATTTCCATGATAATTTGTTCTATGACTTTGTATTGTTCCATAAAAACCAAAAACGAACCAGCACCGGAAGAAAAAAGGCTGAATGTTTTAATTAAGCAACATCAATCTTGAAAAATACCAACAACTTGCAAACCGGTTTCGGCTATAATTTTAGCCTTCATCAGTGCATCAAAAAACAAAACAAATGGTGCATCTTGGTTCCTGCTTATATAGCCAAAAGTTTTAAAGCTATACACACATGCAGTTGAACTTAGTAATATAAAGATTGTTTTGTAAATATACAAAAACAACCAAAATTTCATTAATAAATGTAAAACTAGATTGGCATGAAAAATTACACATTTTCATTTAAACCTGGTTTAAATAGAGCCCCCAACCTGGTAATCCATGCAAACTCCATTTTATTCAGTTTCTCATGCCATCCAGTTTTAAGAGTTCTGTGCATGTTGATTTTGTCAATAATAGTAAATTTGAATTGGGCAGTTTTGTGGATGGTAGTGTGTTTATACAAAGCATTAGACATTTTGCAAGTTCTAATAGCACTAAGATGTTCACTTATACGAAACCTGAGGGGTCTAGTTGTTTGACCAACGTAACATGAATAACATGTGCATGTGGCCAAATAGATAACCCAATCAGTGCTGCAGTTATCAAAAATATTTATCTGGTATATCTTAGCAGTATTCCTGCTAGTGAATTCCATGGTTTTATTGATATGTCTGCATGCACTGCAATGGCCACAAGGAAAACAGCCCCTTAATGGGTCACCAAATAATGTAGTCTGGATGGTTATTGGAGGATTGTGCCTTTTATAACTGGTTTATGGATATGGATCTTAAGGGCATTCTACAAGGGTTATCTGCAGATAGGGACAACCTCGAAGTTTTTGGTTTGAACTTATCAGGGAGTAGTGATTTGAATATTAACAACAAGGATGCCAAATGTCTTTGTGGTGTAATTTTTCAGAAAATTAAGAAAAATATGAGGGCTCTTAGAGCAAATATCTGACATCTCAGGCTTTTTAAGGCTTACAAGTTAAAAAATATCATACCCCGGGGGCTTAGAATTCGTATTCGGCCATTGATTGGTATAATTGATCAACAGTTGTCTCATGATTGGGCTGCAACTCAACATCAAGCTTCCATGCTTTTTGTGGATACTCTCATTGCCTATTATGAATGTATGATAGACTCACATGTTATTGAAATACACAATAATTGTTTAGAGGCCCAAGTTTATGAGTCTGAAGATTTTTATAATACCCATTTAACCAATTTGGCCAAGGACTTGGCCTCATTGGAAGAGCAGTTGATCAAAAAGAAAACATACAAATTTAACCGCAACATGGCGGATTATGAAAAGGGTAAACCCTTTGTCACCCAGAAAATTGTAAGATTTACTGATTTTAGTTCTAAAACCAACAATAGAAAGAAAAGGCCAAGGTCCATACTAAGAAAGAATACACAAACAGTTAGTGGCACATCTGAGGATGAAGCATCCTCCGCTACAGATTATGATTGCCCTTCCAATCAGGAGTCCCCAGCTGCCAAAAGGAAACAATCTGTTGACCCTTTAGATATAGGAGACACAGAGGTGGCAGAAAACATAGAAGGAAGGGCCCAAAGTCTGGCAATGTTGTTACAGAAAATTGTGAAACAATAAATAATGTGCATAACATCTCTTCTTTTGAATTATCAGAGGCTCATAATAAACTACTGAATAAGGGTCTTAACTTTGTGCCGACAGCTTTTGTTCCAGAACATATATTAGTGAATGAACTCAATGATTTTTGCAGGTTGATCAATTTAAAAATATTTTTTCAGATTCTGTTGAAACTCAAAGATCTACTGTTTTCAAATTTAGAAAATCTAACTTTCAACCCCCCATGGATAAGCACGTAGCAATATTCAAGGAATGTGTCACCAAGGACTTACATTTCTCCTTGGGTTATCAACCCATAAGACACACGACTGTAAAGTACACCAACACTCGAGTCCAACAAAAATTCAGCTCAGCTGCACGAGTATAACAGAATTCACTAAGGGGTGAATAAAGAAGGTTGCCAGTTGAATAATATAGCAATAACCGCCTGGTTTGGTTGACATTATTTAAGAAAAGAAACTATTCCTTTTCTTAAATAATGGCATAATGTTTACTGCCCTTCCGCAGATGCCTGGCATCGCAAGATCTCCATTGCTTTTTAGTGTCTCGCTATGTTAAATGAGTTTAACATAGCGAGACAAAATAAACGGACATCTCCGTTGCTTATTTAAAGCTGTCTCGCCATGTTAAACCCATTTTTATTATCGTTAAACTCATTTCTTTACTTCTGAATTTATTAATGGAAAAAGTCCCGCTGGCCAATCAGGGGATCACTGGTATAATTATAAAAATCCACTTTATTACAAATGGTTTAGCTTTCATCTAACTACATAGACTTCATCAGAACATTGTCCTTACACATTCAAACAGTTTTATACTACATTCACACTAATTAATTAATTCATTCACCAATCAGAACAACCATTCAACCAGCATATGAATTAACTTTGTAAAAGTACTACAAAAATAAAAGTCTGCTGTTCCCATTTCACAATATTAGTATTAGTATATATGGTACTGAGATATCTAATGCTTCTAGTACATCAACACACAATATAATAATATTATATATTACATTCAAATAAGGATTTACTATTAAAAGCTTGTTATACATTTATATATCCTTTTAAAAATCTGTTAATATATTAAAATTGTTAAAATTTAAACCTTATTCAACAATATAGGTTTAATAGTAATATATTCATTGATTCCTGGTGGTGAAGTTGCATTCAATAATATTTGCCATCTAACCTCTTTCTCTCCTAGAGTATGCTTAATACTCCTACCTCTTTGTGATACCCTCACCACCTCTAATATTGCAAATTTAAAAGTATTACAATTGGCACTGTCCCGTTCTAAATAGGGCATTGTTCTCATCCTTTTTCTTTATAGCATACAAATGCTCATAAATCCTATTTTTCAATTTTCTTCCTGTTTGGCCCACATTAAAACTAGGACACGTGGTGCACAGAGCCAGATAAATAACATTGATGGTATCACAATTACCTCAACATAGGTGTAAAATATTTTTGCTAGTGTTATGCAACTGGACCTCATGGTCCTCCATAATAGCCTTACATTGATTACAGTGTCCACATTTCTGTGTACCTGTCACTTGTCCTTTGACCATCTCTATATTGTGTTCAAATTTATTCTTAAGGTTAAACCCCACACTATTAACAAACTTGGGTTCATTACCCACTACATCTGATATTACATCACCCCCCCTTTAAAATATTTCAATTCTTCTTAATAATGTGTTTTATGTCCTCAGTATAGTAACTATAAGTTAAAATACATGCCGTATGGAAATCCCATTAATTTCCTTGACTATTAGTTATACCTATATTATCTATACCCACTCCTAATAAAGGTTTATATTTGATGCTCCACATTTTACTCACATACTCTATAGCATCCTTGATAACATATTCAGGGTATCCCCTCTCCTTGAACATATTACCTATTTTGTTCAACTCCATCAGCATCTCACTATACTCTGAAGTCATTCTGGCAGCCCGAATACACTGACCCTTGACTATGTTATTCTTTAACCTAACAGGATGACAACTGTTGTATTCCAAGTATGTGTTGCTAAATGTCTCCTTTCTATATATATTGGACTTAAACCCATTGGGTGTCAAAGTAATATAGGTATCCAAGTATGCAATACCATCCATGCTGTATTTATGTGTAAAACTCAAAGGTGGATGTATTAATATATTGTATAAATTCAGGAATAACATTGTTGTCCCCCTCCCACACAATAAATACATCATCCAAAAACTGGACATACCTTAAGATATACTTCATATATCGACTACTAAAAACAACTTCATGCTCCCAGTCTAGGAGGACCATATTAGCATAAATAGGGGCAAGCTGTGCCCATGGCAATATTTTGTCTAAAATATTCCCCTTCATAATATATAAAGTTATTGTCCAAAACCAGGCTCATGAATTCCTCTATTAACTTAATTTTATCCCATGTGAAATCAGTATATTTATCAATACTATTAATGAACCTCTCCATGCCCTCTTCCCTAGGAATACAGGTAAAAAGGTCCTTTACATCTATGGTAACCAGAGTTAAGTTGGGTTTCCAACTAGATGGAGTTAACCTTGCCAGAAAATCCCATGAATCCTTTACTATATGGCTGGTAGAAGCATATATAGGTTTGAGCCAGTTATCAATAACTTTCCCAAATGGGAAAGTTTTAGACCTACTACCCGATATAATAGGTCTGAATGGGGGATGTAACATATTCTTATGTATCTTCGGTATACCTATTATAGTTGCTGTAACCGGGTATTTCACTTTTAGGTACTGATACAATTCCTGATCTATCCTATTTTCTATCAATAACTCTTCCAATAGAGCATCAATTCTACCATATGCTATATTTAATTCATTAATAGATGAAACTTCATATTGATTTGTATCATGTAATATAACTTGTATCTCATTCTTATAGTCGGTGGATTCATATAGGACGATTCCCCCTCCCTTGTCTGGTCGCATGATTCTAATGTTAGGGTCACTACATAATTCACACATAAGTTGAAACTCATCCTTACTCATATTATATTTTATAGTGTGTGTGCCCTTCTGTTCATACCTATATATTTCATCCAACACCACCTTTTCAAATATACTTAATGTCGAGTGTAGTAGTGGGGTAAAAACACTCTTTCTATGTAAAGAATTTGACATTCCATTATTCCTACTACCTTTGAAAAATACAGATAAATTTAACTTCCTCAAATACATTTTAAATTGAATCACATTCTCAACCAAATTAAACTTGCTTCTAGGAATAAATTTCATACCCTTTCTAAACAGGGCAAAATGTGTATCTGTTATATTCAAGGATGTATAATTGTATATGAAAAAAATTTTTTGTCCATATTGGACCTCACTATACTTAATAATGGGATGTACAGGTCCTACTGCCTGCGTTCCCTGTAATTCTCTTGATGTGGGGCCTGTTGATTCCACCGGGCATCGATATTCCTGTCCTGAACTTCTTCCCAATGGTACCCTTTTCCTAAAAAAGGTTTATATGCATTTTGTACATTATATCTAGTTTTTTTACCATTCCCACCCATCTCATTACCTTTAGTGGCATTGTTATTTTTTTTACTAACCTTATTCTTCCAATTATACATATTACCTTCCTTATATTGCTGTAAATCACGTTTTAATTTGTCACATTTCCTTTTAAATATTTTTTGAGAAGTAGTATCTGCATACATAAATTGTTTATCAAATAAAGTACGCCATTGGTCAAAAACCAAATCTTGTGTAATAATTTCATTCAACCTATCTACTTCTTTAGTAAGGCTAGCTAAAGTATAATCATTACATTTCATAATAAATTTCATAAAGCTAAATCCAAATGAATCAAATAATACATTACATTCATTAATTAATTCATCATTGAGTGCCAGCCCCAATGGTCGTTTAAAGAAACGTAACCCCATAGGGACTATTTTCAATTCCATGCATCTATTCAGATAAGAATTTTTCACTTGTAAACTTTTAATATTATTTAATTTATGTCCAAAATCATAAATAATGTCTCTCAAAGTTCCATTGGATTCATTAGCATTATAGTTGTTTCCTTGTACGATTGAATCAGAGAAAACAAACAGATTATCCAAAACAAAAGTTTCTAAGTCCTCACAAACTTTCTTTTTAGAACGAGTAACATAAGAATCCCCTAAGGGAACAAATGCTGATTTCACAGTACCTGGTGCTGCCGTATTCGTAACGACAGAATACTTGCGTTTGGGAACAGTCCTTTTAGGTTTGGCGCCAGACATAAGACACAATTTAACTTCTGAGGAATGACAAGCTCTAAATGATCTGAGTACAAATCATAATATTCTTATTGTGTCAGCTGATAAGGGGGAAGTATTGTGGTTATGGATTGGTCCATGTATCAAACAGAAGCACATAGACAACTCTCTGATGCTAGGTGTTATATCAATCTTGTGGTGGATCCTACACCTAACTTTAAGACACACATTGACTCATTACTGGACTTAGCTACTGAGGAGGGCATTATTGATAACCACATATGCAAACAGTTAAAGGTGTCTAACCCGAGAGCTCAATATCTATATCTCCTCCCAAAGATTCATAAGCATTCTACAAATCCTCCTGGTAGACCTATTGTATCAGGCAATGGATCACTTACTGAACCTTTATCTGCATTTCTTACATTCTATCTAAAACCATTACTCTCCTTGGTCAGATCTAGGATACAACGGAATTCCTCAAAATTGTCAATGACACACAATTGGATGAGGATTGGTGGTTGTGTACATTGGATGTTGCTTCTCTTTATACCAGCATCCCACATGATGCTGGATTATCGGCTGTAGCATTTTGGTTGGATAGATCTAAGTTATACACCCCTGGATTTAACAACTTCTTGATCCAATTGATGGAATGTGTATTGACAAAGAATATTTTCTATTTTGAAGGGCAGGCATACTGGCAAGTGAGAGGTACAGCTATGGGAGCATCCTTTGCTCCCATATATGCTGATCTATTTATGGGTTTCTTTGAAGAACAATATATATATGATTCCCATAACAATATCTACATGTCAGAACTAGACATTTGGAGAAGATACCTGGATGATTGTTGGATGGTGTGGCGGGGTGATTTGAATATGGCAGAGGAATTTGTGTCATATTTAAACAATAACACATGGGGTATTCGGTTTACTTTAACCATTGAATATCACAAAATAGTGTTTTTGGATGTTGCTGTTTCTAGACAGAATGACCATACTTTGGCCACCCGCGTTTACAGAAAATTTCCACAGTATAATACACTCCTACATGCTGCCAGTCATCATCCCCGCCACATCATCAACAACATCCCCAAATCACAATTTTTGTGTATGAAGCATATTTGTTCATCTGTAGACTCCCATTCTATATGTGAAACAGAATTGGCGGATAGGTTCGTAAATAGGGGATATAACAAATCTTGTATCATTCAAACTAGGAATCATGTGAGAGGTATATCCAGGTCTGAACTTTTGCAATACAAAAACTCAGTCATTGAATCCAACACAGATCAACCCATTAGATTTGTAACTACCTTTGGCAGCAATACATCCCTATTCAGACAGATAATTGATAACCATTGGGAGATTTTGAGGGCCCATGAACATCTCAATGAAATATTATCTGAAAGATGTCTCTTTTCATACCACAGAGGAAGAACAATTAATTCTTATTTAACACATTATAAAAGGCACAATCCTCCAATAACCATCCAGACTACATTATTTGGTGACCCATTAAGGGGCTGTTTTCCTTGTGGCCATTGCAGTGCATGCAGACATATCAATAAAACCATGGAATTCACTAGCAGGAATACTGCTAAGATATACCAGATAAATATTTTTGGTAACTGCAGCACTGATTGGGTTATCTATTTGGCCACATGCACATGTTTTTCATTTTACGTTGGTCAAACATCTAAGTGAACATCTTAGTGCTATTAGAACTTGCAAAATGTCTAATGCTTTGTATAAACACACTACCATCCACAAAACCCCAATTCAAATTTACTATTATTGACAAAATCAACATGCACAGAACTCTTAAAACTGGATGGCATGAGGAACTGAATAATATGGAGTTTGCATGGATTACCAGGTTGGGGGCTCTATTTAAACCAGGTTTAAATGAAAATGTGTAATTTTTCATGCCAATCTAGTTTTACATTTATTAATGAAATTTTGGTTGTTTTTGTATATTTACAAAACAATCTTTATATTACCAAGTTCAACTGCATGTGTGTATAGATTTAAAACTTTTGGCTATATAAGCAGGAACCAAGATGCACCATTTGTTTTGTTTTTTGATGCACTGATGAAGGCTAAAATTATAGCCGAAACCGGTTTGCAAGTTGTTGGTATTTTTCAAGATTGATGTTGCTTAATTAAAGCATTCAGCCTTTTTTCTTCCTGTGCTGGTTCGTTTTTGGTTTTTCTGGATTTTTGGTTGAATCGTGCACCAGTTCACCGTGCATGTATTTGGACTGTTCTTTGTATTGTTCCATGACTTTGTATATTAGGCTTGTTAGACCAATGAGTCTGGGGGTGCAACATTCTCCCATGTTTCCTATGGTGTAGAGGTGTGTTGTTGTGATTGTAGTGCACAGGGTCCTGGTTCAAGACTTAGTAATTATAACTTTTGGGGGTTGGGTGGGTGGCTTAATGGCTAAGGTGTTTGCCTTACAAACACAAGGTGCAGGGCTTGAGTCTCACAAGGGATAATTGGCTAGGCTTAAAATGGCTCGCAAGGGCAGTTACCTTAGTATGAACCTTTGAACCTATGTTGTTATGCACCAGATTCAGTATTTTTGATCCTCTGATTGGAGTGTGCACTATCTGTTCTTGCATTTTGCTTGAGAGTTTGGGGCAGTGTGCAGCTGTTTGCATTGGCGTCTCATAGCGAGAGGTTTGCCGGTTCGATTCTTGGCTGGGGTGCCTTCTGTGTGGAGTCTACATGTCCTCCCTGCATTTGTGTGGGTTTCCTCCAAGTGCTCTGGTTTCCTCAAATGTTACAAAGACCTGCATCTGGAGTGTTTCTCCCTGGGCCTCTGCTGAAAATTGACTCATTCCAAGTCACACTTCCCCAGTAAACAAATGTTAAACAAATAAATAAAAATGTTAAAATGAATAAAAATATTTGTAGTGTGGCATCATCCTCGGTGGAGGTAGAATGCTGCTCAATGCAAGGTTTGTACCTGTCTGTGGCACATATTTCAAGAGGTCCATTATGTCTCTTTTCATATAGTCCATTGAGGTACATCTCAGGTCAACTACACCCACATGGGCTATGATAGAATCATATTGGTACCTGGGGTGCAGTGACTTGAGTACATGCGCGGGATTGCGGATCCTGGCACCAGATAGGCAACTAACCATTATCTTCTCCTTGTCTAACTTGGTGAGTGGGACATCTGTGTGTCACACAATGGAGTTTCCAGTGACAAGAGTATTAGGTAAGGAATCTGTTTGCTTTATGTGTTTGATCTTGGGGGACCATTGGGTGTAGGCTTATGTAAGATGTTTGGTGTTTCTTTTGGTGTGTTTAGTGATTGCTGAAGAGTAGTGTTGCTATTAGCTGGCTTTGGAGTTCTTTGAGATTTGGAAAGTTTATTTTAAGTTCCTAGCATAAGATAATCTGTGTGTGTGTTTTGAGCGGTATGTGTGAGGGATGTAATGGAGGTATTCTTTAGCAACTGCATTTGTATGCAAATTTTTGCATCCAGTGAAGTTGTTTATTTACATCTCTCACATACTGCACTATTTTATTTAATGATTAACTGGTTGTCTGAGAAAATGAGACAATGGCTACATTGCCTTAGGATGCTGTATGGAAATTTTATATCCATGTTGTCCAGTCCTGTAATAGGGTGGGCTGTTTAGGATTGAGGACTGGGTTTTAACAGGGGTCTACTAGAGTAGTTTCTGGGGTTAAGAGCAAGATGTTGCACATGCTTGGATATGGTAGTGCTATTCGATACACAAGTTATTTGCTCTAAGCTTAATTGCATGCAATGCCAGAGTGTAACATGTTTCAGACCTAATACTAACTTTATAGGGGATTTTACTGAATAGGTGTTTGCTATTATATAGGGCACTGTTAACTACCGCTGTGTGGTGGGCAGACCTCTGCAAACTTGCCTGATTTATTACATAGAAAAAATCTTGAAAACTGACTTCTATGCCCTCTAGCTAATAAACAACCATACTTTTTTCCAACTCAGAAAAACCATATAAACACCATCTGTCACCGGACAGATGATCCTGACATTTCTTAATGGAAGAGCACAGCAAAAGTAGCCCTCAAGTGCAGATTAAACAACAAACTACTACTAAATAACTAAGTCCTTGACTAATCCACCCTTCTTCAAGATGATCTGGAGGCAAATAGAACTAGGGCCAACAAATAGAAAAATTATGATTTTTGCCATAAAAAGGCTAAATAAAATCTTTAAACAAATCTCAAAAAAGTAGCTATCACTGTATAAAAAGTACATGTGTAGTAAATCAAGAATATATTCTTATCTTACGGTGGATAGCTCTGGATGCAGTTGAAACACTTGAAAGGCATTGCAGAGCTGTGAGAAAGTGAGCACTGGCCTTGCAAACTCTCCTGATTTATAGCAGAGAAATAAAATTCTTGAAAACTTACTCCTATGCCCTCTAGCCAATTAACAGCACACTTTGAGCTCTGTGGAGTGCTTCCAACTCAGAGAGACCAGGTAAACACATTCTGCCACAAGATGGATGATCCTGGAATTTGTTACTGTAAAAGCAAAGCAAAAGTCGCTATCATATGCAGATTAAACAGCAAACAAGTCAGTCTCTGGCCAATTCATCCTTCTGCAAGGCAATTTGGTGGCAAACAGAATTGTAAAAAGCCAACAGACATAGGATGCACTGCAGTTTTGCAACATAAAGTGGTCATGAGATATTTCATTTTGAAGCAGATTTTTGGTTAAAGATCTTAGGGGGACACAGACCATTTGGTATAATGGTTAAGGTCTTCACCTCCCAGGTACAAGGTTTGATCCTGACTGCCGACCAATGCCTGTTCAAAGTTTGCATGTTCTCCCTTTGTCTCTGTGGGGTCCCTCCCACCTCTGAAAAACATGCTGAGTTTTTCCATCTCAAAACTCAACAATGAATGGAGCTGTGGGCAGCAGCACAGACTCTACATGGTGCCCTATGGGGGGAGAGTTGTACAGACTAACCACTTTGGGCATCTACTATGGTGTGCTGTATCCTCAAGAGAGGAGAACACAGATCACAGACTGTGTGCCACGTCAGGGCTAGCCACTCAATGGTGTAAAATATGGCTGTAGGTGATTCGGTCATGTTAACTAATGTCACCAAAATGGGCATGGGTAGTTACCTGTGATAAGTGGGTTGAGGATACGGCCTACTCCGGCCTATGCCAGGGAGCTATGTTAATGGTGGGAGGGATGTATGCACCCTTTTTGGCCAGTATTAGTGTTAGGGATCTGCTAGGGTTATAAATTATAAATGTATGTATTATGTGATAAATGACTTCTAATTGAGAGATTAGTAGTGTGTTACAGAGCCTAAGCCAATCTGTGTTCTTAATGTTATACAGTGCTGAGTTAAACTGGCTGAAGATTTGGCTACTTTGTACATTTGTTCTAATTTGTTAAGTTTGGCATTTGGAACATTGACAGCGATGGTGAATACATACAGCATACCTCTCAAACTCTTAGAGCAAGAAATCTGGATGAAGACATAAAAACGGGCGGACAAAGGATTAAAAACAGGGACAATTTTTAAATATTGCTCTTACAAACTTAGAAAGTTGATAGAATGAAAGGTTTTGCATTAGCATGAATGTTCTGATGGGTATGAAGTCTGAAACTCAAATGTCTGTCTTTATTTACTGAATTCAGTCCTCAATAATTAGCCAGTGATTTGCCAGAAAACCAACATTTTATGAGGAAAAGACAAAAAAATAAGTTAAAAATCTGAACATTCTTTGGAAATCTGGACAGTTGAGAGCTATGATGTGAGAAGAAAAGTGTGAGTTGGTATTTCTAGTGAAGGCTCCAGTAGGTAGGATTTGCAACAAAAAAGGTCCATGTAGTGTTTACTTCTTTCAGTCAGTATACAATGAAAAATACAATTTATTTCCCTCAAGTTTGTCAGAGTAACCCAAGGGATTGTAGATTAGAACATCATCATAGTCCTGCATGATCTGCCTGTCTATCACACACTGTATGGGTAATTAGATGTCAATGAAAAAAAAAACAGCTAAAAGATCCAAAATGTCCTTTTGGCTATATTTTGAATTAGTAAGTAAATATGAAAAATATGTAAAAAATTACAAATTCACCACCTTAACAGGTACAAGCAAGCAAAATCTGAGGGTAATGCTACTCAATGCTAGAAGTCTAAACCTCAAAATGCACTCACTCGAGGCACTCCTTAAAATGGAGAACATCAACATCCTTGCAGTGACAGAGACCTGGTTCAAAGCTCCAGAGAGCACCCCTGCGTTACCAGGCTATAATTCATACCACACCTTTCGGCCACCTAACCCAGAACGAAGCACTAAAGGTGGAGGTGTGTCCATATTCATTAAGGATATCCACACCTCCAGGTTAGTTTCCCAGCATAATGCATCCGAGAATATCCAAGTGCAACTAACTCTGGGCAAGACTGCAATCCAAATTGTAGCTTGCTACAGACCTCCACCATGCCCCAGGATTCCCACTCCTCATTTCTTGATACACTGGAAAGTATTAGGGTACAATCCAATACCCTAATAATGGACGATTTCAACTACCCCACCATTAACTGGGAAAACTACTCATGTACCAACTCTTTTGCTCAACGTTTTCTGGAATTCATAAATTCCAACGCCTTGGATCAATTTATTCATACCCCCACCAGGGGCAGCAGTATCCTAGACCTTGTCATTACCAACATGGGCAACCAGTATTCCACACCAGAGGTCAATTCCTCGTTGGTCAGATCCGACCACAACCTAATCACCCTAGACATCCACATCCCGCCCCCACCCCCAATTAGGGAAACCACCGTAAAAAACTTCTCCAAAGCCAACTTCACGCTTCTTAAGACAGAAGTGGCAAACTTCATGACACACATGCAGAAGGACAATAGAAGTACGACTGCTGAAGTCTACACAAATGCACTTTATAAGCACTTACACGAGTGCATGGATCATGCTATCCCTAATAGAACCAAGATGCTATCTTCCAATAAAAGGAAGCCAATCTGGTGGTCCTCTGCCATAAACAAACTCTACAACAGAAGAAAGAAACTGTTGCAAAAAAGAGTAAAATCCCATGACTGGAGGAACTCCCTGGTCAACCTCAGTAAGAAGCTGAGATCCCTCATAAAATCCTCCAAAGCTAGTTACAAAAACAAAATTGCCACTGACTCTAAAGACAACCACAAAACATTCTATATCTATGTCAAGAATCTCAATGGCAACACTCAGATCTGCTCTGAGTTACAGCACAATGGCACTAAATATACAGAACCAACTGATATTGCCAACATCCTGGCAGATAGGTTCAGTACTAACTTTACCCCCCTCTCACCCCCTAGAGGGCCCATCTCTATACCGGAAGAATGCAAAGTTCCAGTAATCATGGCTGCACAGGTAAAAAATACACTCTCCAAAGTCAAGAACATAGCATCCATGGGACCTGACAATATCCCAGGCTGCATTCTACACGAACTACAGAATGAACTGGCACCCTAACCTGAGTACCATGTTCAATCATAGCCTCACCTCAGGCTTTGTGCCCACTGAATGGTGCACCACAATGGTTATCCCACTCCACAAAGGGTGAGCCACGATGGACCCCAGGAACTACCACCCTATTAGCCTGACAAGCCTGGTCTGCAAGGCCATGGAACGTATCATCATGGAACTCATAAACAAAGACATTGGTAATCTCCAGCTCTGGACCCTACCCAGTTCGGGTTTGTAAAAGGCAGATCATGTCTCCTAAATCTGATTGACTTCTTTGAAGCAGTCACCAAAGCCATATATGAGGGTAATGTGGTTCACACAGCTTATCTAGATCTCGCCAAGGCTTTCGACACCATCCCCCACTCTGGAATTATAGATAAACTCACTAAACTAGGTATAAATGCCTATGTCACAAGATGGGTTGCCAACTGGCTCAAGGACAGAACCCACACTGTGAAAGTAGCAGAATCCAAAACCAACTTCAGACCAGTGACAAGTGGAGTACCACAGGGTTCAGTCCTGGGTCTTTTCCTGTTTGGTATCTACTTCTCTGAAGTACAGGCTAACACAGAAGGTCTTTGGCTAACAAAGTTTGCAGATGACTGCAAACTAGGAGCCATAATCAAAACTCCTAACGATGTGGACATACTTCAAAAGGGCCTCACTGAGACAGATGCCTGGTGTCAAAGCCATGGCCTGAAGCTCAGTGCCAAAAAGTGTATTGTCATCCCCTTTGGTAAAAACTCTGTACCAATGAACTACCACATAAGTGGTGGTCTACATAATGCCAAAAGTGTGATAAGAGACCTTGGGACACAGGTGGACAATAATCTTTCCTTTGATAATCACATTGCCACAGTGGTCAGGAAATCCTTCTACGTGGCTCACCTCATAACAAAAGGTTTCTCATCCAGAAAAAAAGAGGTCATTGTTCCCCTCTACTCATCACTCATTAGACCCATTATAGAGTACAATGCCCCTTTTGGTATGTACCTCACAAGACTTCTACAACAACTGGAAAGGCCATAGAAATACCTCACAAAGAGGATTACTGGCATCAAACAGATGCCCTACGCAGACCGTCTCAAAAAACTTCAGCTTTACTCCGTCGCATATCACCTACTCAGAGGCGATCTCTGCCTAACATACAAAGCTATGTCAAACCCAGAGCTGTTGGACATGCTCCACTTAATGAAATCCCAATTCCTCCGAGATTCACGCTCTAGGCACCTAAACCTTGTCACCACAATAAACAGAACGTGCTGGAGGGATAGATTCCTGTCCCAGAGACTTCCCATACTCTGGAACAGAGTAACTATCTATGTCAAACAGAGCTCCTCATTAGCACTCTTCAAGAAAAGTCTTGATGACTGGATGGGAAATAGGAAATTCACCCCAGGGATCACTTCTGTGGCTCTGCTCGACATGGGCACAGGAAAATAATTTTCTTGGGTGGCGAAAGCCAGGGTACCTTTTTGGCTAGGCTTATATAGGCCCTAGGGCTAATAGCCTAGTACCTACCTATGAACCTATGAACCCCAAGGAATTCAGAGCAGCAGGTGCCTGCCCATGACACTGTCTACAGCTAGGTTAACTAGATACCAATGCAAAAAAAAAAAAAAAAACTAAGCGCTCCAAAACTTAGTAAGTGGATATGAGTCCCCAAGGAATTCAGAACAGCAGGGTAGCTACAACTAATAATTCTAGAATCCACAGAGGAGGAGGTGCTTTTCTTAAATACTGGAATGTGGAATCTACTGTCCATGGAGGTTATTTATTTATGCATGTGTTTTTTTTGTTAGCTGAGTGCATGAAAATGAGCAAAGCCCATTTTCACTGCAGCTCTATGAAGGAAAGCTTCACTGTACAGATAAGTACTTTACAGGCAAATAATGCAATGATTTTGAAAGGGTCATAACCCTTGTTTACTCATATCACAGTAAATCATTCACACCTGCTTAATTATTTGGCAGAGATCTATATAGAGTGAGTAAAAAAAAACAGTGGAGCTGAACTTGTGTATTAGAAATGCCACAATATTCTGCATTCAGAAATTTGGTAAGGAGCACATTCTTTATAGAAACTGCAATTGTATAAGCTGAACTTACCATAACAGTAGATGTTCACATGATCACTGTTGCAGTAGCCTTAGCTGTAAGGGTTATATCCTGCCAAGGATATAACAGCTGCCAAGCTTCTAAAGCTTCAGTGGACCTTCCACACTCTGTCAAGCAGCTCGATCTGAGCTGACTAAAAGATATGTTTGGGCACAAAGCCTGTCAGAGTTTTCCCGTCAGCAGAGAGAGGGAGGCTGAGCTCTGAAAGGACTATACTAGGAATAATAAAAAGTTAAGTGTCTACACCCTAGCATAAAATCACACCAGAAAACAAGGGTGATGGAGTGAGTTAGCGGCTTCTGCAGCAGTGATCATTTGAACATCTACTGTTATGGTAATTTTATCTTATACAACTGTTCTGTGTTCTTCATATTGATCACTGCTGCAGTAGCCTTAACTACATGGGTAGAGTACCACAGCTAACTATGTTTGGGAGGTGGAAGAAGAAGGGTCCAGGAGCCTCTAGAGAACAGTCCTAGCAAAGCATGATCTAGAGCTAGAGAAGGAATCAGGTGTTTTGTAAAAGTATGTACAGAGGACCAAGTAGAAGCTTCTAGAATACTTCTAGAATTCAATCCTTTCTAAAAAGCCATAGAAGAAGCCAAGGTCCTTGTAGAATGGGCCTTGACACTGCCTGGAATAGATTTATCATGGTGAGTATAACAATAACAGGTAATAAGCCTTAGACAGCCATTTGGAAATAGTCTGCTTTAACACAGGTTGTCCCTTCTTCTTACCCTCACAAGAAATGAACAACTGGTCCAAAGAACTGAAAGATTTAGTTCTGTCAAGACAGTACCTGAGCTGCTTGTGGACATCCAGGTTATGGAGTATCCTATCACCCTCATTTTTAAATGCAGGAAAGAAAACAGGGAGATGGATCGTTTGCCTGAAAGTAAACTTGGATACCACTTTATTTATTTATTTATTTATTGACATTTGTTAACTGGATTTGTCCAACTGGGCTTGTGGCCCATTTTCAGTGGAGACCCGAGGAGAAAAGCTCTAGTAGTACATTTTTAAACAAGTACAACTTTAAACAATATTGATATAATACCAGTTATAGCAAAAAGATTCACATATGTTGGGTTACACGCATAAAGTTAAAGTTGCATTAAAAAGCTTAGTAACATAATTTTACATTGATATAGTTCAATAGGTCAACAATAATTTTTTTTGTTTGTATAAAATTATGCAAATGCATAGTAGACACATTGGAGAGAGAGGTGTATTGAGGCACTAAGTATGGTCCTTTTGAGGGTACATAAAGGGAGGGAAGAGTAGGTGGGGTCATGGCAGGGGCACGTCCTGGAATTGAGAAAATAAGTTTTTAGTTCATTTTTAAAGTGTGAGGTGTGGGAGATTGAACGTAAGTCAAGGGGAAGTTTGTTCCAAACATGGGCAAGGTAGTGTTTGTAGAGTAGTTTGCCTACTGACCTTTTTGGGTGGTAGATATCAAGTAATTGTTGGTTAGAAGTATGGAGGGTCCGGGATGGGATGTTGATGGAGACTAAGGAAGACAGAGATGGGCAGAAGGAGGTTTTATAAAGAATAAGAGTGTAGCATATGAAATTGATAAGACAGCAGAAATTGGGGAAGTTCAAGCCATTAAAGAGAGTTTAAAGAAATGCAGTGGTGTGAGTTGTATGGGGAGTTAGTAATGAATCTGGCTATTTTATGGTAAGTCTGTTGGAGTTTGTTTAGAGTGGAGGCCTGGATATTGGTAAGAACTGGGGTGGCGTATAAGAGGGGGGGGAGTGCCTGGCCCAGGGTAAGTCTAGATTCAGGGGTTAGGAATTTTTTGTTCCGATATAGCAGACCTAGTTTCTGTTTTTTTTTATACACAGGAGTATGTGTAGGTTGAACTTTAGTTCGTCATCGATAATGACCCCTAGGAGTTTTGTGTGGGTGTCAGGCTGGATAGTTGTATTGTTAGAAGATTTAATAAAAAGGAGGTTTTGTGATGAGAAAGAGAACTGGGAAGGAAAAGTAGGAGTTTGGACTTTTTGGGATTTAGGATCAGTAGGTTGTGAGAGAGCCATTGTTCAGTGGATAGTAGGGCTTGTTGTGTCAGGGAGTGTTGTTCAGGAATGTTATTTGAGATGGATATACGTTTAGAGTCATCGGCATACTGAATAAGGGAGGATTTTTTACATGAGGTGTAAAGATCATTGGTGAATATGTTAAACAAAAGAGGTCCCAGGATGGAGCCTTGGGGAACACCAGTGGAGATGGGAAGAAAAGGTGAGGAGGATGAGAGCCATAAATAAAACAGATTGTTCCCTGCCAGATAGGTAACTATTAAACCAGGCAAGTGCGGAGGTGTATAGGTGGAGATTTGCAAGTTTGGATAGTAGTAGAGGATGAGAGACAGTACTTGAAGGCTTTGTAGAGATCTAGGAAGAGACAGGAAATGAGTTTATTGTTGTCTAGGGCATCTGCAATGATATGAGTAAAGGAGAGGAGGGCAGTGGTGGTGCTGTGGTGAGGACGAAATCCATGTTGGATAGGGGTAAGTAAGTGGTGTGTGAGGAGGTGATTGAGAAGCTGTGAGTGCATACATTTTTCTAATATCTTGGAGAGGGGGGACAGAATGGCAATGGGTCGGTAGTTTGAGGGGTCAGTGGAGTTTCCACCTTTATGAAGAGGGATAGTAAAGAAAGATTTCCAAAGGGTGAGGACAGTTGATTCCAGAATAGATCGATTAATTAGTATAGATATAGGATAGGCAAAAAAGGATTAGTTCTCAAAGAAACCCTGTCCTTGTGGAAAATGAGGTAGGGTTGACTCACTATATGAACTTGCAACTCAGATACCCTTATTGCAGATGACAGAGCAATCAGTAAAACTGTTTTCCTTGTTAAGAAAATCAGCCGTATTAGCTAGTTCAAATGGAGCAAGAGTAAGTTTCTCTAACACTACATTAAGATCCCAAGGAGGGGCCACCAGTTTACTTGGAGGCTTCTTATGCAAAACCCCTTTCAAGAATATTTTGACATGTGACTGCCTTAAAAGAAGGGGATCCATGGGCAAATATGCTGAAATGGTTGATAAATGAACCTGGATATAGGAGTAAGAAAGGCCATGTGATAGTAACTAACACAAATATTGTAAAACCAGAGAACAATTAGCCCTGAATCGGTGCTGGTTATATTGTTGGCACCAACTAAAAAAATTTCCATTTGTTAATATATGATTTTCTAGTTGTGCGTCCTCAAAAAACAGGTGCCTAAAATGAATTAAAACCATATCATCCAGGCAGTCAATAAAAGATGATTGATTCATATGTTCATAGGTTCATAGGAGATTACTAGGCTAACGGTTCAAAAGCCCTTACAAACCTAGCCATTATTATCCACATTTTACCCGATTTCCAATCTCTAAGGGCTAGAGGATAGCTTAGGTTAGTGCATATGCCTTAGAGTAATTTACAGACTGTCCAAAAGGGACATTGACATTACCCCAGGAGTGAATTTATGATTCCCCATCCATTGATTCAAAAGGTTCCATGAAGGGCTCTTCTTTACATGAATAGGAAGCTTGTTCCAGAGAGGGGCTAATCTCTGAGACACATATCTCTCTCTCCAGCATGTTTTGTTTGTGTCACAGACCAAGTTTAGATCCCTAGATTGGGGGGCATGCATGCAGTTTGTCTTGCAAATGTGTAACAGTTCCATCAGGGCTGGATTTGAGAGTGTGTTGTAGTTTAGGCATAGAACACCAGTTAATAGTAGGTAGGAGACTGCCCTATACTTTTAGTCTATCTGCATAGGACATGTTGTTTAGACCCTATATTTTTTGTAAGGAATCTCCGAGGCCACTCCAAGCTGTTGCAAGTGCCTGGTCAAATACATGCTAAAGGGTGAATTGTACTTGATTATTGGTCTGATGAGGGCTGAGTACAATGGCACTATAACTTCCTTGGATCTGGATGACATGCCTTCACTTATAAACTGTGCCACATAGGGTGACTTCTCACCACTGCGGACACATGACGGTCAAGGTTCAGGATGCTATCTGTCAGACTACCATCTCATCTCTGGGTTGACTTTTAAGGGTGTGCTGTTAATGTACAGGGGTATTTGACTTCCCAAAGGGTATGATTATGCATTTTATTTTTGGATTTAGCTTTAGGCCATGGCTCTGGCATTAATCATTTGCCTGGGTCAAACCCTTCTGAAGGTTATCTACATCACTGGGGGATTCAATGATTGCACATAGCTTGCAGTCATCAGCAGACGTAGTCAGTCAAAGGCCTTCTACACTAGCCTTGACTTCAGAGAGAAGTATATTCTAAACAGGAGAAGTCCCAACATTAAGCCCTGAGGCATACCACTTACAACTGGCCTCTTGCTGTATCTGGATGCCTCACTAGCAACATGCATACTGTCCTCAGCCATTTAGCTATCCATGTTATGACATAGAGATTTATGCACAGTTTTGTGAGTTTGTTTATAATACCTGTGTGGAGAATTGTGTCAAATGCCTTAGCCAGGTAAAGGTAGGCAGTATGCACTGTTTTACCCTCATCTGTGGTCCTAGTGACTTTCTCAAAGAAGTCTATCAGATTGAGCAGGCAAGACCTGAGCTTGACAAAGCTGAAATGGGCTGGGTCCCGTGTTTGGAGGTTTCCTATATTGTTATTTATCAGGTCCATGATTATTCTTTCCATGTCCTTGCATATAAGACTAGTCAAACTTATGGGTCTGCAACTTCCCAAGTCTGTTGATGGTCCTCCATTATGCAAAAGGATGGCTGTTGCTGTCCTCCACTACACAGGGACAAAGCAAGTCTGTAGGCTGTGCTTACATAGATATCCTAGTGGGCCTGATAGGACCTGTTTCAAGCTATTTAAGAGGCATCCTGTGATAATGTTGGTACCCATCAAAGCCATGTTTTTAGCTTTGGAGAGCGCAGTGGCAACCTGTTCTTTGGTGATAACTGGTAGAGGAATGGTGGATAGTATTATGTGGGAGGTAACTAGAGGTAATGGGGAGGTGAAGTTTGAGCTTAGTTTATTAGGCAGCAGATTTGCTATATCAACTAATTTTGCACATTACTGGGTGTTACCTTTAAGACTGCAGACATAAGTGAAAAATGGCTTATGGTTATCCTTAGCTTGGGAGGCTATTTTTGCCTCAAATTTTTCTTTTAAAGACTTGTCCCCTGATTTGTTTGTTTAGACAACTGAGGAAGTTTTTGCTCTGTTGTGCACATCTTCTCTTACTTTTAGACAGAAGTTTCTTTCTTTTGTTGTATAACATATTTATACCAGGGGACCACCAGGGTGGCTTCTTTTTGCATGCCATTTCTATACAGTTGTTTATATGGTTCTACGGGGCTTTTGTGTATGCCTCTGCATTGACTACTGTGTTTTCTGGGTTTGTGGGAGCTTTGAAATGAGCTATTCCATCACTTAATAGGAGGTAGTTTGCCTTAGAAAAGTTCTTAAATGTTTTGGGGTTAGGTGGGGATTCTAGTCCCACATTTATTTCAAGGGAAACTACTTTATGATCTGATCTAACTAGTGATGATGTCACACTGGGAGGAGGGGGGTGCGCATTGCTTTCCCATATTTGTGAGTACCACTTGTAGGATATTTGTATCCTTAGTGGGAGCGCAGACTAGCTGCTCCAGGGTGTTTGCATTGAAAAGTCTAAAAATCTTTGAGCCTGCATGTTACTGGTCATGTATGATTCCCACTTAATGGAGGAGGAGTTGAAATTACCAATGAATATGGTATTTGGCTGAATGGTAAGTGATTCTAGTAAATTCAGGTATGATGTATGGGTTTCCTGCTTATCTTTTATGTATATGAATATACCTCCACCTTTTATTCTCTCATGTGTAGTGGGAGATCAGAATGTGTGAAAGGCATTATAGCCTTGCCCTGCTGGGGTGCTTTCCATGGCTTTGAGTCATATTTCAGTAACTGCACAGACACATTCTCCAGGGTGAGGTAAGCTTCTAGGGAGTGTAGTTTCTTGTTGATACTCCTAGCATTTAGTAGTAATACCTTTAGCTTATCCTGTGTAGATTTTGCTATATTGGAAGGTTTCTCTGTTTGGCAATGACTAAAAAGGCACTCTAGGGGTGGATAATGTTTTGGCCAATATCTGAAAGCCTAGTGGTGACAGGTGAAGACCATCCCTAGCAAAACCTTGTGGTTTATCAATCATGTTCTCCCAGGCTGACAAATACTGGACCCCTTTGGAATGACACCAGTAGCAAAGCCAATTACCAAAGTCAATCATTTTTCTGTAGGTATTGTGGCATCATCTTTGGAAATGGTAGAATTTGCTCAGTGCTAAGTTTATACCTGCTTGAGACACACATTCTGAGAGCTCAATCATGTTTCTCATCAGATAGTCCAGGGAGGTATGTCTCAAATCATTTACACCCTTATGGACTATGACTGAGTCATACTGGTAATTGTGGTTTTGGGACCTGACTGATTGTGTGTTCTGGTGAATCCCGACCCCTGACAGGCAAGTAACTGTAACCGTCTCCTTATACAGCTTGGTGAGAGACTCAGAGGCTAAAATCTGAGGACAAAACCCCAAATCTGTCCCTGCATCTTTCTGTTCAGATTCAGAATCTTGAATCTCTTCAGGAAAGGTGGCATCCTTTCCTTCTTTTACTGGAAACTACTGTAAAAGGAGGCTCAACAGCCGGATTCAAACTCTGAGCCAGACCCAGTAAACTACTCCTATCATAAGAAAGTTGAGGAGGTGTAGAAACATGTTTGTTTTTTTTTTGCTTCTTTTTAACAGAAAAATGGGGCCAACCATGTTATTAATGACAGCTGCTGCTTCCCCAGGGATGGGCAAAACATTTTGACAGAACAGGAAACCTTCCCTGTTCCCTCTCCCAGGGCCAACAAGAGTGGCTCTCCCTTGCCCACTGAGGGGACCCCAACAGTTGCAGAGGATCTGGCTAAAAGCCAAGTCCATAGTGGCTGTAGATGCTACACAAGAGGGAATCCAAAGTAAAAGATGAGTGGTCTGAGGTACAACAAATGGCCACAGCAGAGTTACCTACCTATAGCTGAGGAAAACTACTAGCCTGCTGTGGTGGCAAAGGCTATTTGTTTAACTTTTTCTTTTTGTGGCTAGAAGAAGGACCAAGACTGACCATGGCAGTGACAATCTGTTTCATGTTCAAGCCAAAAAGGGTGTCTCTGTCTTTGGGAAAACAATCAGCAAATGCCAGTAAAACTACCATTCTACAAAAGTTACTTTTTTCAAAAAAAAAAAAAAAAACAGTAAAAAGCACTTTCAGATAAGATGGCAGTCCCACAATGGAAAAGTAAACACAATTTCTCCACAGAAAATATTTCATCAGTTAGTTAACACTGCTTTTAATACTTTTAAAATATGACAAACATTTTCTGCTTTAGGAAAAGTATATGTGTGATTCCCCTACCCATGAGCATGCACACAGATAGGCAGGCCGACACACGCACACACACACGCACACAGACATATATATTAATGCCATACTTTCTTGAATACTCTCTTACTAATTCAAATATCTCACTGGTTTTACTGTGAAATCAACATCCTCATGAATTCTCTAAGCAGCTTCCCTTGGCCTTGAAATTCTGTCTCTTTTCTTGAACTCTATGCTGGTGCATTTTTGGATTTCAGAAGGTACAATGCAGCACTTGCCTGTTCTTTCACATCTCATTCCTTTTTCCATCTAACAGGGGTGTAGCATTGATTTGTGCACCAGTTGGCCACTTTTGATATATATGACTAAACAGTTGTGCTAATTGTGCACTGTTAATTTTACTTAGAAAAGTGAATCAAAATCAGTAGCTTATCATTTGTAAAAGTTAACAATCATCAAATCAGACAGCTAATAAATGATTAAGTTTTAATTTGCTATACATATGGGTAGCATTACCTGCATTGTTTTATTCTAAGCATTTCACTTAATTTGCCACAGTGTACGAACAATCGTCAACTCAGTGTACCACTCCTCACATAAAAATTAATATTACAAGCAAAAAAAAATAAAAAATCCTGCGCACCTGAAAACTGGATATGTTACATAAAACAAGTGGAAAAGAAATGCAGGTTACACAGCAAATATGAGCTGAGACCTTGTCATTTATGTTAAGGTTTACTGATATTGTTCAAATATACAAACACTTTTGAAATGCAACTGCCAGTTTTGTTTGTTTTGTAACATGCACATCTGGTTTTACTGGTAGTTGTACCTAAGATGTTATGACTTGTTGGCCTTGAATTTAACTACTTGCAGCCTATAAGAAATACACTTTTGACATACCAAAGTTACTTGCTTATTATTGAAAGGAAGTCACTTCAGCAGTATCTTAGCCAGTTAACAAATAAGCAGAAAGTGTATCTTCTTTGCGCATACCCTTTAAACCAACCAGCAGTGAAGAGGTTTGTTTGTTGAATTCTGTTAGTCAGGATATAACATAATGGCAGTTCTTTATTGATGATGTCACTGCTTCATTTGTTACCTCATTTATTGGAGCCATTAATGACATCTGACCACCTGAAAGTGCTTAAGATGAAGGCCTCATAACTTTTCTGTTGATCTTTTTAGGAAATTCTTTTGAATTATATACTGATTCTAACTATGGCAAGCCTGTAGCAGTACATTTAATTGACAGTCTCTCATTTGTTCATCTGTGTTCTCTATTTTTTTTAATTAATTGTGAAAGAATGATTCAAACAGGTTTGAATCTGTAGCAACATGCTGTGTTATCTATGCAGAGGCAGGGTATTTACATGGTAAATCATCATATTTTACCATTTATGTATAACTTCAATTACTATCACTGTTTTTGTAGAACTAGAACAATATATCATACCTTGTTGGTTGCATCCAGTCTGCAAGCTCATCTCACCGTTGGCTGTTAGGTCACTGGAAGTCACATGTAATCGTGTCATTCTTTCTATTCCATCATGGATAACTTTTGCTGTGAGGGTGAAACAGACTAGAGGAACTTCTATTATATAGACTGCAGGTCAGTGTTTTCATTACACACACACACATACACATGTACACACACCCACTCTCTCACAAAAAAGGTTTTCAGATCATTTGCATGGTGAAAGGGGCTGTTGTTTCTATACAAAAGTCATGGGGCCTGTTCAGCGGGCCTGAACTCTTCAGCAGTGACCTATAAGAGTGTAGAGTATGCTTTTACAAAAAAAGAGGTAGGGCAGAGGTTGCCTAGCAACAAAAAGTGCCAGGAGAGAAAAAAAGAGCTATTTTATTCAAAACCTGAAAGGGCAATTTTGTTTTCACTCTGACAATTTGTAGGTTTAATGAATGGATGATATTGCAGTCTGTTGAAATGTTTCCAATAGCATCTGTCCACTTTGCTTCTTTGGAACAGAGGTTATCTTTCTGTGTTGTAAAGTCTGTCAGAGTAATCAAAACATCCTTTGAGAATAATGAAAGGCAAGTATAACAGCAAGGCAGTCAGTTTTGCAGAATCATTAGACAAACAATGATTAACAGTGCATAAAATGCAATTTTCAAGTAATGTTTTGTTTGAGGAGGGGCAAGGGATGAGATGCAATATCACTATCTCTTTTGAAGGGAATGTTGTCATCTATTCTTTACAAAATGAAGGGCACGTAAAACAGCAAATGTTATTTGCAATTTGTATGAGGCTGTTGACATAGTATAAAATACTTCAGCTGGCAAGCAGTGTAATTGTACCTTCCAGTGTTATTGCTATTACATTAGGTCTTTGAAGTGTGTATAAGTGCATGTCTTTCAATTTTTGCAGCACCAAGAGTAGTGCAAGATAGTCCATTCATTTATTATATCATATTGCCAAAACTTTGAATATAAATGTTGATTTATAAAAATTAGAAATCAATCTGCATCCATGAGTAATACAAGAAATGGCAAAGATGATGAACTGTACAGCAACCAATAAGAATAAACAAAGACAGATTATTATAATAATAATAATAATAATAATTATTATTATTATTATTTTCTTTTGTTGTCTGGGAAAATTCACTCACTGGCCAATAGTATCCCCTTTTCTGTGGAGGTCTGGGGAGAAAAACGCCACATACAGTACATTTAACCATTTTTTGCAGTAATATAAACATGCAAGCTTCATATATAATACAAGAGCACAAGTTTACAGTAATATAAGAATAGCAAGTTTAGAGAGCAGCACAATTGCTATTGTTTTTACATTAATATAAAACTTATATGCTAATAAAATAGTACAGTGATGGAAAAAAACAGTTTATAGTAGTGCATGTCAAAATAATAAACATATCAGAACATTAAAGCAACTTGTGGTCTGTAAGAGATTGTGTGAAAAGATAAGTTGGAAGAGCTTCGTTAGCTATATAGCATAACTCTGAGAGATGGTAATAGCGAAGTATGGAGAGCAGTGGAGAAAAAGTATACTGTCTAGGGCTATCCTGGGGATGTATAAGAGTGCGACCATAAGTTACTGAAATTAACAACAACAGGTAACTCTAAAATGTTTCTACTACTTTATTCTGAGCAAGCCACTTTACCAGACAGTGCTCCCAGCTCAGCCCTGAAAAAAGCAATTCTGCTTAGTGGGTTTACCTGGATAAGTCATGATTGTGAATGCCGGTAGTTCAAATCCCACTCAAGCTAAAAAAAAAAAAATGAATATGAAGTGGAATTTGAGTTATATAAAGGTGTAAAACCTGTCCCTCCAAATATGAGTCTTTAATCCATAAGCCCTTACTTAATATAATAGACTGTGAGATTATACTGTTCCTTGTGGAAAGGAGAATTTCCCCTGTAGTGACCTCATACAGTGTTTTTCAGACCAGTGATGGTCACAAAAGAGGCTATTCTACTCAGTGCATACTTCTTATAAATTCATGTAAGTAAAAATCACATTCAAATTTTATTTTTCATAAATAAAAAACTAATTTTTTTTCTTTATCATGAAGTCAAATACCCTTTTAAATATGCTTAAAGAAGCATTTACTAAAACTTAAATAGGTGGTTCTAATATTCATAAAAAGGGAATGTGTGCCATTTCATAAACTGCACTAGGTTCAAATAGCCTATTCTGGTTTCTCCTCCATTTTTTCAGTTTCAAGTTTAAACATAATAAAAAGTAAAAGCAAACACAATTGTTTTAGATTACTGTGCTCTGGAATAATAATGGAGTATGCCATTAAACATAGCAGTGGTTGGGCACTGTATATCTTTGAAACCCTCTCCAATGAACTAACTTCAAAAATTAAACAATTCTCCAAGTATGTTAGCTGCAAGTACTGCAGAGTGTGTAACCATGAATCATGAAACATGACAGACAGCTTTGAGTACCCAGATAACATTATTCCTAGAAGCCCAGTTAGGCACTCAAAATGATTGCTTGGATTTCATATATCTATATCTTTATTAATTTCTCCAAATATTCTGGGTTTCTAATACCATGATGGGAATGGACCCCATTCCTAAATCAAAGTATGATTAAAGTTCATGAAATTAGTATTGTTTCAGTCTTTGATGTCAGCCAGAAGTGCTCTTTGCAGTATCCGCAATATGCCCAGTAATGGCTCCTTCTAAAATTTATATGGAGTTACAGGTATTGGTAACATATCTAAATACAATTTCAGATTCTTTTTTATAAGACCAGTTGCTCCTACTACTATTGGCACTGTCTGGGTATCTTTCTTCTACATTGCTCTAATTTCTGCCTGCAAATCCTGATATTTTATGACTTTGTGTCTCTCTATACACAGGACACTGTAGTCACTGGGTGTGGTGATTTCAATAATCAATGCAACTTTTGTCTTCTTTTCATGGACTACTATATCCAGTTTTCTAGCATCTGTCTTTTGAACTGTTGGTAATGGGTGATCCCATGTGATGTAGACTTCATCATTTTCTATGATGCTTTGTGGCTCATGTTTCCAGTGTTTTTCAGCCACTTCAATACCATAATGTTTGCACAATCCCCAGTGAAACAGTCTTGCCACATTATTATGCCTTTCAGTATATAGTCCTTCTGCCATTAGTATGTCACAACCAGCAACAAGGTGTGCAACTGTTTCCAATTCTGTTTTACAAAACCTACATTTGTCTGTTTCTCCCACATGTTCAATGGACTTTGTAAACCAACGTGTACATCGCCCACTATCTTGGGCTGCCAATATCTCTGTTTAGCTGTCTCTCTATCTATCTGTCTGGGTTCACTACATAATCTCGAAATTCTGGAATATGGAATTCCAAAATCTTGAGACTACATAGCCGAAACCCCTAAATACCGAAAAACCAGAAGCGTGAAATTCAAAATCCCGATGTACAGAGATATTGAAGTAGCGCTTCTGGTGTTGCAGTTTGTGGATGGATAGGTGAAATTCTGGTAAGTATCTATGTGAATTGTGTGTTGGTTAGGGGCTTTAGTGTGTGTTAGTGTGTGTTGTGACTGTGATGTGTGTGTGTGTGTGTGTGTGTGTGTGTGTGTGTGTGTGTGTATGTGTGAGGGACCGTAAAATGTGTAGGTGCGAGTTTCCATTGTGTGTCTGTTTGTGTGATCTCGGAGTTAGTATATTTAAGTGGGGGGTGTGGGGGGCACAACCCCCCACATGGGGGGTGCAGGGGTGCTTGCCCCCCTGCTTATCTGTAGTGTAGGATGATATGTTTGATTGTGGGGGGGGGAGTTGTGTGTATGTGTATGTGTGTGTGCTGTATGTAATTTGTATGTTCGGGATTTTGAATTTCGTGCTTGTGGTCTTTCGGCATTTAGGGGTTTTGGTTATATAGTCTCGAGATTTTGAAATTCGATATTTCAAAATTTTGAGATTATGTAGTGAACCCATCTATCTATCTATCTATCTATCTATCTATCTATCTATCTATCTATCTATCTATCTATCTATCTGTCTGTCTGTCTGTCTGTCTATCTGTCTATCTATCTATCTATCTATCTATCTATCTATCTATCTATCTATCTATCTATCTATCTATCTGTCTGTCTGTCTGTCTGTCTATCTATCTATCTATCTATCTATCTATCTATCTATCTATCTATCTATCATCTATCTGTCTATCAGTTAAACTATCTGTCTCTGTACCTATCTAGCATTCCAATAACTACTCAGATTGCACATATTAACTCTCCTTAGCAATCCTCTAAAACACAACAAATCCTAGTTTCTTCCTCCAGCCTAAAAATATATAATCTCAGCTGCTGAAGTAACAGCAGAAAGATATCAGACCTTCATGCATGGGTTGAATTAAATCAACCTCACATTCTAGTTATTCCTAAAACCTGGTTAAGACCTTCAATAAAAGATGAAGAAAGCATTCCTTCTGGATACACCATCATTAGAAAAGACCAAATAGGTAAATGGGCTGGGGGTGTGGTCATCATCTTCCAAGCCACCTTACAAATCCATACCCACCTCCCAACTATTACACAATTCGGCAGTACAAAATACTAATACCCAAACTCTACCTAAACTATCAGAAATCCGTAATGACTGTAGCTGCCTATGTCCCCCTCCTCTAAAAATGCCAAGACTATCGAAAATTTACTTATCTACTTATCATCTACTTTCAACCAAGAAACCATCCTGCTCAGTCACCTTTACATAGACAAATGTCTAACAAATGTAACCCTCCCCCCATAATTTTAACTTCTGTCATTTCACTCAGCTGATCCAACAACCAATACAATTTGACAAAGTAGCCAAGAAAATATCCAAACTATGACTGCATACTCTCAACATCCCTGAAAGAATTAAGCTAGCCAGCACCCTCTAAGACTCTCTCAGCAATCATCATACCACTTTCATCAAGAGAGAATACTCAAGCCTCCCTAACCCTTATATATCAACTCTGTGAGAAATTTAACCAGTTTTGATAAATCCATATTTAATGGCTCATAAAAAGCGTGACTGGGAACCCTTCAAATATCTGCCCCTAGATGAAGCTGTTTGTCACGTCAATAAATTCTTCTTAACCATAATAAATCAACAAGGCTCAGTGAGACATAACAGAGTGAAAATAAATTCTGCCCCATGGCTAAACCGTCAAATGAAACAATTCATGAGAGACAGAGCAAAATCTGTAAACAATGGCGCAAAACTAGAACCCAGTCCTACCTAGATAGATATCAGTACCTCAGAAACTGCACAAAGGCACAAGTTCATTATGATAAAAAATCTTCCTCTCCACGAACCGGACCACAAATACCAAAAAAAAAAAAAAATCAAAAGATTTTAGCAAAATTTAAGCAACCTCTTAAAACTAGGCGGAAATTTCTCCTCATATCTTTTCCCATCTTGAACTCCTCATATCTTTTCCCATCTTGAACTAACAGGTACATTGCATACAAATTCAACAAACACTTCATAGCCCATTACTTTACTGAACGCAAACATTAACCCCTCACACACACACCCACCTAACCCCCTGACCATAACTCTTCGCTCCTACTCAAAGTAACAACCATCCAGAAAAATACCATCAAAAAAGACATTAAAAAACTGAAACCCACAACACTACGTCCTGACAACCTGCCATCCAAATACCTCAGTTTAGCTGGTGACACCATTTGCTACCCTGTATCTATCCTAATTAATAGATCCATTACAGAAAAGTGCACCCCAACCCTATAGAAAACTTATTTCATAATCCTGTTCCACAAAGTGACACAGCTACTGAATTGCCAAACTATTGCCATACAACACTCCATCCTCCCCTCTCCAAAGAATGTGAAAAATGCATATGTCAGCAACTTCTAGTCTTTCTCCTTGATAACCAGTAATATATCTGTGGTGGGGAGAGAGGGACAGCTGCTGCAGGTACAAAGTGTTGGGAGGTGCAATCAGCCAATCCCAATCTCTCTCTCTAATGCAATACTAGGTTTTAAAAACCGCCGTTATATTTGTGATCAAACCTGAGCACTTCAGCACTTTGTGTGTGGGCTAAACTGTAGCAACTGTGCTATATTTGTAATAAGCAGTTGGCTACATTTTAAAAACAAGAATTTTTTAAAATTAAAACGTTAATATTGTAGCACTCTGTGCAAGCAAGGTATAAATTGTAGTAACTGTTTGCTACATTTGTAACAAATACTTTGCTACAGTTTAAAAGAAGATTTTTTTTTATGAAAAATGTTGAAGGAGTGTTGGGGACAGGGCACAGAAATAGGACCTAAATCACAGGGGCAAAAGGGGGTTGTCATACGTCTGGCCACCCTGTTGGTGTGCCAGTAGAAGGAATGTCCAAAGAGCTGGGGGGGCTTACAATGTAGAGATCAGCACATTATAGTGAGGTGCTTTTTTTAATTTATTTTCTCTTCACTTGAAGAGCTGAGGGGTGGGGCATGCTGGCCCTGGGCACTGGCTGAACCAGCCATGCTTCTGTTCATAACCACTTAGTTTCTTCTACCCAGCAAGGCTTTTGCCCCTCCACAACAGCAAAAAACTGCCCTGTTACATTTCCTAGATATCATTAATTAAAGTTAAAACTCAGTTAATTTTGTCTCTATCTTTTTTCCTGGACTTTTCATAAGGTTCCACAGTCTCACATCAACTACTCCTCAAAAGACTAAATCTTATAGGCTTCACATAGAATGACTCCAACTCCACGTTCCTTCCAATCACTACAGGAGTCCCCCAAGGCTCTATACTTGGGGCAATACTTTTCAATGTCTTAATTTATCACATGAACAAGGAATCAAAACTCCCCACCCTGATACAATCTTCTTCTTTCGGCTTTTCCCGGTTAGGGGTCGCCACAGCGGCTCACCTGTCCACTCATGATTGGCAGTGGAGTTTTATGGTGTCGAGTTGCCAGCCCGGCACCCAACCTTCCACAGAAGGCACACACACGCATGCACTCACTCACGCCTAGGGCCAATTTAGAGTATCCAATCCACCTACAGCATGTCTTTGGGATGTGGGAGGAAACCAGAGCACCCGGAGGAAACCCACATGACCACAGGGAGGACATGCAGACTCCGCACAGAAGGCACCCCAGCCGAGGATCGAACTGGAGAACCTCTTGCTGTGAGGTGGCAACGCTAACCGCTGCACCACTGCGGTCGCCCCCGCCCTGATACAATATGTTGCAAAAAAAAAATTAATAATCTAGCCCTGGCAGAATTAAGGTGGATTTTAAAATTCAATGCTCATAGTTACCCTGGACTGAATACTTCAGTTTCCATTAAACCTATCTTAAAGAATAGAAAGCGTTAAACACTATGACCAAGTTCTGATGTATATTTTATAGTTAAAAAATTTTTTAAGCTCTGTTACAATATACATAACTTAGCATTCTGGTTATAATATCAGTTTATTTTTTCACTCACTATTTATATTTCATGGGTAATTAGTATCTATAGTTAAATTTACATTTTCATATATTTATATATATATATATATATATATATATATATATATATATATATATATATATATATGTTTCAAATTAAATCAATTTAAACTAATATATTTCTTTAGTTTCAAGATATAAGAAACATCTAGTCCATTGTTGTAATAATAATATTAATGTCAACGATATAATTTACTCTGACTTTTAAAATCTTTAACATATTTACTTATATTGTAAAGAAATACATATTCCCACTAAAACTGTGGTTTATAAAGTAATTGATTGTTTATCTATTTAATGTTTATTAATCATTTTTTTGATAACCCCTTTAAATAAATTGGTTTTTATAACAAAAAAATTTTTTTAAAAACCTTTATAGTTTATAGATATGTAGACTCTAGTAGCTTATGGAAATAGAGTAATAAATGGACTTGATTATTTTTTCACATATGATCTATATGATCTACATATTTCTGTAGGTTTATATTTTATGATAAAGTAAAAACCTTTCTAGAAATAGTGCTACCACAATTTTGCATTTTATGGCATTTGGCTTTATGTAAAGAAATATACTTTATTAATATAATTATTATTGTATTAACTGTAGGTACCAATATAGACATACAACTACATATACATATCGATTTACATATTTTTGTTTACATATATACATATATTCTTTGTTGTTTATGCCTTAATTTCCACATTCAGGCATCACTGGTACCCCATGCTCTTTTAGCATTATATATACGGCTTTTTAATTTAACATAAAATAGTCAGCTTCATTGTCTTACTACTCACGTAACTTTTTTATTTTATTTTATTTTATAAAGTTACCGCAGTTAATTGGATGCCTTTACATTTCAAGGCACTTGTACATCTTAGATGACTTTGATTTGTATTTTCATCTATGAGGATATGTATCTTTTGTTTTTTGTCCTTACACATACTTAAAATGCAATATGATATTTAGTTTTAATCAAGTAATCTTTTACTACAATTATCTGTATTTCCATAGTAAGATTTTGCTTACTTTTATAAATTTAATTGATTTTATTATGTCTTTTAAAAACATTAATACTGCCTAGAGCAATTGTGCATCTATGCTATTCCCATAGATAGGAAAAGTTTAGAAAAGTTTCTCCTTGTATAATTGTATTACAGACACTTATAACTACTTCCTGTCTGATGAACAGTGGTTTCAGTTACGATAGTAACTATACAAATTTCCATAGTGAAATATTCGCTAGTGTTTAGATTAGCAAGGATTTGTTTGCTTAGACATAGAATCACCTATGAAATGCACTAAGCTTATTAATCATTTGAATGATAAATATTTTTGTTCGTAGGCTGTATTATGAGTTATGTATCAGCCATATGTTGTAGACTTTATAGTTACCCATAGTGAACGAAATGCCCATAATTGCTTGATGGCAATGCCGTTTTAAATAATGATTGAAGTATTTAATTATATAGGGTTTGGCTTTCAATTAATGCACTATTTAAGCATTGTGTGTAGGGTTTTTCATTGTCTGAAGAAGCGTGGCTGTGACCTACCTTTACCCATTGTATCTACATTAAAGAAGAGTTTTATACTTTTATTACGGCTGCTGATTGTATTTTGGAACAGTATCTGCATTTCAGCTCGTTAACTGACTACATCGTGGTGAGATCAGGTTTCTGTATTTTACACTGATACAATATGTTGATGAATTTAGTTTGCTCAGCCCCAAATCTCTCCCACTTTAGAAACCATTACACAGGAAGCTTTCACCACTGTAGAAAACTGGCTAAATAAATCTCAGTTGCTCCTAAACCCCAATAAAACCAAACTAATCCTATTCCTTCCTAAAAATATAAATCAAAACAACACTGACCTTAATACTGTTTCTTCAAAAAACACAAGCATTGAAAAGTGTCACCAACACAAAATTACTAGAAGTTATCATTGATACCCAGTTAACATTTGATCTGCACTTTAACACTGCTGTCAAAAAGACACAGCAAACTAGGCTCTGTTTACAGAACAAAGCACCTGCTAAGTGATCATAGTAAAAAATAGTTGCTACCTCCCTTCTCCTTTCTACCCTCCTATATGTCTCAGCTATGTTCAAAAAATCTCAACTCTTCCACCAAACACAAATTGAAAGCACCACCTCCCAAACTGTTCCCATCATTACACAGTGGTCACACACCTCAACTGGCTTGAACATCTTCAACACATCACTCACTATTCAATTAAAACACCCTCGCTGTCTAATCTCATCCAATGGCATGTATCAAACAGAACCCTAAGATCATCAGAATTTAAACTAACTTTTGCTAACAAATCTAATAATTATCATAGTGACTCGCTGTCAAGGCATAGACCAAACTTTCAAATCACATCAGGCTTTTAAATAACCTACAGCAACTGAAATCTGCCCTAAAATATTACCTGGCAACAAATACACTATGCAACTCTACCACACCTACAGTTTGAAGTATGCAATCCTAACTCTGTCCACTGTGGATATTATATAAGTGTATTCATATAGTAATTTTAATTCTACTCACAATATATTGAAATCATGCCTTGTAAATAATGTTTGTTGCCTGTTTGCTTTGAAATATTTTGAAATAATGTTTGTCAACTGTTTTTATTCTGAATTGTCAAAAATGTATTTATATCCTTGTTTTAGAGTTGTTCTCCCCGGGTCTCCACTGAAAATGGGCATTTTAGCTCACAGTGGACTTTCCCAGTAAACAAAAGAAAAAAAAAGCAAAATAAATTTGATGTTCCTAGTTTATAAATGCTGCTGAAAAGAATATCATCAAAAGACATGGGACTGTCCAGCTTGGATAGTAGATGAATGTACTATTTTCAAAACTGTGTGATCCGTATATTCACTTCCATGTAAACAGTGTCTTGTGAAAGGGGGTAATAGTATACTACAATAGAAGAAACACATTATTTTAAACTCAGTATGATGCATATCACATTGAACCTACTCAGTAGCAATACAAGAAACTACCCTATAATATACCAACCTTCTTTTCCTGTTTTCTTAATCAAGTAAAGCTATGTCTGCATTGTTGCTTTCCTCATCTCTTATTAGCACTTAACAATGATGACAACAGTTTTTGACATGGAATATTTATGGATTCAGAGACACAGACAAAAGCAGTGAATTTAATGATCATATTTCTTTTACTAGGAGCCAAGCCAAATGTATGATAGCTAACCTTCAAATATAATAGTATATATATATATATATATATATATATATATATATATATATATATATATATATATATATATATATAATATATATATATATATATATATATTATAGGTTCATATGTATATACCAGGCTAATGACCACCAGTGCCTTTATTAGCCTAGCTGCCCAACCCAACCCACATGCATCCCTATCTATCATGGGCTTTTATTAAGAGAGGTTATGTTAGTTTCCCCTCATCTATTGCCTTGGGACCTTCTCAAAAAAGTTCACTAGATTTAGTAGGCATGACCTACCCTTGACAAAGCCAAACGTTGTTCATTCCAGTGTCTGATGGTTGCCTTTGTCTTTGTTGATCCTTTCCATGATGATTTATTCCAAGGCTTTGCATATTATACTAGTCAGACTGATGGGTTGTAGTTTCCAGGGACGTTTGATTGTCCACCTTTGTGAAGTGGTATAACCATCACAGTTCATCCACTCTCATGGTACAAAGCCTGTTTTCAGGCTATATTTGAAAAGTGACTCAAGTGCTCCTGATAGGTCATGTTTCGAGCTATTTATGAGACATCCCAGGATATTGCTGGGGCTCACTGTGGCTGTGTGTTTGGCTTTAGTGAGCACCATCAGGACCTGATCCCTGCTAATAGTTGGGGGGTATGCTAGCAGGTATTTCCTGGAAGGAGGCAAGAGGGAATGGATGTGAAGACTGAGCTGAATTTGTCATCCAGCAGTTTCACTAAGTTGCTGTACTTAGTGAAGGTGGCACCACTGACCATCAGTTCAATAAACTGCTGTGTGTTGCATTTGAGGTCATTGACATATCTGTAGAAGACCTTGTGGCTGCCTTAGCCTCTGAGGCTATCTTGACCTTATAATTGGCCTTGTTGGACTAAATTACTGCTCTTAGTTTCCTGTTTAGTTTAACAGAGAGCTCTTATCATTATGGGAGTTGTCTTCCTAATTTTAACCATGACTTTTTCTTCTTGTTATATATCCTATTAGGGGAAAGGATCCACTAGTGTGGTTTGTTTTGGCCTCACTTCTAGTAGGTAAAGTAGCCTCTGTACAACCATTTACATGGTTGTGCAGGGTCTCTGTGAACAATTCTACATAGGCTGTGGTAAACTTGGGGTTATGAGGGACATTGAATTTTGACAAACTATGACTTAATTGGATGTAGTTTGCTTCTGAATATTTCCTAATTGTTACAGGATTTGCTGGGGGTTACTGAGTTGATTTTTATTTTGTAGGAGACAGCTTTGTGGTCCAACCTTACCAGTAAGGGGATGATGCTGTGTGGGAGAGATTGGGGGGTTTGCTGCACTCTCTCAAATTGGTGAGTACCAGGTCCCATACGTTTGTGACTTCATTGTGTACGCACACCATCTGGTCAAGGGTATTTGTGTTAATACAGTCCAGGAACCATTGTGCCTCTGAGTTTGAGGCAGTGTATGTTTCCCAGTCTATAGAGAGGTAGTTAATGTCTTCCATGAATAAAGTATTTGGTTTAATGGTGAGCGTCTCCAGTAGGTCTAGATATGTACTATGGGATTCTTTGGACACAGAGGGTGACCTATAGCTTCCTAGGATATGGTAAGGGACTTTGTATATGATGATTTGCATGTGGATAAACTCCAGGACATTGTTCTGTTTAACCAACCTAGAAGCATACTTTTTGCTAATGTAGATTAATACTCCTACACCTTTTTTTTCCTGTGTGTGCAGCAGATGGTTTAAATGTGCAGAAAGCACAGGAGACTGCACTGCTGGAGTACTTTCTGTGGATTTATATCATATCTTGTAACAGCACAGATGTCTATATTCCCCAGAGTGAGGAGAGCTTGTACGGTTTGGAGTTTCTTCTTTAGGTGGCTCCTGGCATTGGGCACTAACACCTTTAGGCTTTTGGGGTTTCATTTGCTATGCCAGCAGGTTTGTCAATCTGGCATTGCTTAAAAAATGGCTCTAAGAGGGTGATTAATGTTTTAGCCAATAATCAGCAGCCTGGGGGGGCAAGTGCAGACTACCCTTTGCAAAGCAACATGGTTTGTTAACCATATTCTCCCATGCTGACAAATATTGAATCCTCTTGGAAAGACACCAGAAACTTAGACAATTATTGAAGTAAACCATCTTTTGTTTGCACTGTGGTATCATTCTTGGTGAAGGTCGAATGCTGCTCAGTGCAAGGCATGCACTTGCCAGAGACAAATATTTAGAGCGATTAATAATGTATACTGAAAGTGGAAAGAGCAGCCACAAGTGCATTGGCTAGCCCATTGTAGGACATTTGAGGTTACCCATAGCAACCGGATAACATCTCCAGTATGGTACTATCATAACGGGCAGATACAGGCATGTGATCTCTATTCTGTCAGAGATAGCATCATGAACACACACCTTGTATCATAAGATGTTCATCGCTACTCTGAGTCAGGATAGCCTATGAGTATGGTACATTATAGAACAGTGTTCATACATAGCTTGTGCTGTCATTCCATTACTGTATTTTTACTGTTACACAGCAGTACAGGTGGCCCTAATGAAAGGATGTTGGGTTAAAACTATACACCAGAAGCTGCTGCATCTGGCAACAGCATGACTAATTAGCATCCTAGACTTAGGCATCATTTTGGGTGAGATGTTACCTAGCTATTTTGAAGTAAATAAAGTTCGGTGAAGGTACTAGATGAACAGAATATTGGTCCTTAGTCATCAAAATGAGAAACGTTTGCATACAATGCCAAATATAATCCAACAGGAAGTCTATAAAGCATACCTGAACTTTATACATGTTGTCTTTACCTGTGTTCTGTGCAAGATGCTGTTTCTTATTCTGTAAGCAATATTGTCTGTATTTTGTAATGTCATTAACTGTGTGCTGTACATAATATCATTAACTGCATTCTGTATGTACTGTCATTCCCCATGTTCCATATTTGATTGTCATTACCTACATTCCATATGTATTGTCATTCTCTGTGCTCCATATTTGATTGTCATTACCTACATTCCATATGTATTGTCATTCTCTGTGCTCCATATTTGATTGTCATTACCCACATTCAATACGTATTGTCATTCCTCGTGCTCCGTATTTATTTATTAATTTTATTATCTAAGTTTGATGACTGGGGATGTCCACTGGACCAGAAGAGCCCATTTTCAGTGGAGACCCGGGGAGAAAAGCTCCAAAACAAATTACAGTTACATTTGAATTTACAACTTGCAGGTTACAAAGAAAAGGCAAAAATGTCTACATTTCAATAAAATATTGCAAGTTTCTAGGGCCACAACAAGTAACTGTGCAGAACAAGTTCATGACATTTCAGAGTGTGTAATACAGCATGTTAAAAGCTCAAGTGAGTAAAACATTTAAAATATATAGTAACTAGCTTATAATGGTAGGTAGAAGAGATCAGATACAGAGTGAAATTCGTGGCAGGAGAATTCTATGCGAGTTGAGATATAGCTATTATTTCTTTTAGTTTAGGTGGTCTATAATGCATGGAGAGAGTAACAGAAGGGGTTATGGAGAATACCATGAAAGATACACAGTCCAAGGCAGCAGAGAGAATCTTAAGGATTTGTGCAGAAAGAGAGAGGGTGGAGAGGGGATTAAGTTGGACTGTGGCATGGGCATATCCATTCGGATGATAGATGAGACAGTAGCTGGGTTTTGAAATTGTCATGCTGGGGAAGGCTGTGAAGGAGGTGGGGGAGAGAATTTCATTTTTTGACTATGGAGTGGGAGAGAAATAGCTGGCCTGGAGGATAAGATAGTTTATGGATTTGAAGGAGATTTTGGTTTGTGGATCTGAGTTGGTGGATGGGTATATAGGGTTTTAAGGATGTAGCCAGAGAAGGGCAGTTTGCAGGTTTGTACGTAAGTTTGTCGGCAGTGGTGAGTTGTAGGTAACTAAGGTAGTTGGGAGGTTCAAGCCAATTGAGAGTAAGGAGGGAGTGGCAGTGGTGGGAAGAGTATTTAGAATTGGTTGCAAATTTGCAGATTTTGTGGTAGCAGGATTCAAGTTTGTTTCATAAACTGATGTGTATGTTTGTGAACAGGGGTGCACCATACATTAGGGCAGGGAGCAAGAAAGTAGATGCCAGGGTTTGATGGGTAGAGGGGCGGAGGAAGTGGATGTGTCTGTAGAGAAGACCTAACTTTTGGTGAGTTTTTTGATGGCAGAGTGGATGTGTGTGTCATATTTTAGTTCTTCATCTATGATGGTACCAAGAAGTTTAGTGGTGGGGACTATATCAAGAGGAGTGTTATTCTGGCTTTGTATGATGAAAGAGGTTTTATCGATAGTTGAGTTTTTGCTGGGGCAGAAGATCATTAGTTTTGTTTTATTTGCATTCAGGGCTAGGTGGTTGGACTGCATCCATATTTCTGTTTTGGAGAAGGCTAATTGAGTTTTTGCTAGAAGCTCAGAGGGTGAGAAAGCTGAGCAGATGATGGTCGAGTCATCTGCATACTGGATGACAGATGAGTCTGGGACAGAGTGGTGAAAGTTGTTAATAAATAGGTTAAAGAGTAGTGGGCCAAGAACAGATACTTGGGGAACACCTGTGGATGTAGGAAGGAAGGAGGAGGTGGAGGTTTTCAATTGGACTGCTTGTTGGTGGTTGGATAGGTAGCTGGAAAACCAATCAAGAGAGGGGGGAGAGCGGTGTAGAGTAGAGAGCTGTGATATGAGAAGGGTGTGGGAGATGACATCAAAGGCTTTTGACAGATCAAGGAAAAATGTAGATACAAATTTGCCTAAGTCATGTTCTTGGTTGATGGTTTCTAGAAAGGAAAAAAGGGCAGTTATGGTGGGGTGACTGGGATGGAAACCATGCTGGGTAGGGGAGAGGAGATTGTTTTGGGTTATGTGCATCATTAGTTGAGCTTGGATGGTGTTCTCAAGAATTTTAGACAGAGGGGATAGGATGGCGATGGGCCTGAAGTTGGTGGTGTCAGTATTTTTACCTCCTTTGTGGAGGGGGATGATGTAGGCATGGTGCCAGATGGAAGGGACGTATGATTCTTGTATGGATCTATTTATAAGTATAGAGACAGGGAAGGTGATGCTGTCTGCAGATAGTTTGAGGAATGTAGGAGGAAGATTGTCAGGTGCATTACGTCAGGGTTTGACGAGGAGTCTTTTATCATGCTTGTGGGAATGGGCTTAAGGAAGAAGGGTAAGGAGGAGTTTAACTGGGTGGAGAGGGGGTTTTGGAGTGAGGTGTTGTGGTTAGGGGAGGGGGTGGGAAGGAGTTGGATAGTTTGGCTATACAGTCTATGAAGAAGGAATTGAATTGAAAGGCGGTGTCGAGGTCAGAGAGGGTGGGATTGGGACAGGGGTTTTCTTTATTACCAGGATTTAATATAGATGAGATGGAGTCCCAGAATTTTTGGGGGTTTAATGAGTGCAGAGACTGAAGTTTGGAATAGTGAGCTTTGCGGTCTTTGATAATTAGCTTTTTGGTGGAGTTCCAGAGTTGCTTAAATTCTAGGAGAGAGCTTGGGTTTTTATTTTTTTGATACTGCCTCCATTTTTTGTCCCTTTGTAGCATGGCAAGTTTTGTTTCTTTAAATACCCATGGGCAGGATTGGATTTGATGCATTTGGTTCTTAGGGCGGCTTGCTGGTTAAGGAGGGCAAGGAATGAGTGGTTGAAATGGGAGACAGCATCATCTAGAGGGAGTTCTTAGAGCGGTCCAGTTGATGCACTTAAGGCATTCTTAGAAGGTTTGCATATTGAAAGATGACAGGTTGCGAGTTTGAATGTAGTGGTGTCTTTGTAGGGGAGTTGGGAGTTGGTCAGTGAAGGCAGGTAAGTGGTCACCTTGAGGATCTGGTAATATACCGGATTTGTTGATGAGACTTGGATGCGTTGTAAGGATCCAGTCAATGATGGTACCTGAGGTACTATCTTTATTTGGTCTGGTAGGTGAGTGAATTAGTTGGGAGAAGTTGTACAGGTTGATAGTATGGGAAGGGGCATCTGCGTTGAAGGAGGACCAATTGATGTTGGTGTCACCAAGGATATAGGTTTCATTATTTATGTGGGAGGAGAACCAGGATAGTATGTTCTCAAGCATTTTGATGTTATCGCCGGGGGGAGGGTATAGAGGACAGCGATACATATGGATTTGTGCTTGTTAATTTTTAGTAGTCCTATTGTTAATTCAGCATTGGCAAAGGTTGGAATTGAATTGGTGTAGGGGACTATGGAATGGGAGGTGGGGTAGATTATAGCTACCCCACCTCCTTTTTTGTGGGGACAATTGCTGCAAATCATTTGGTAACCTGGTGGTAGGATTTCATGATCTTTTATGTAGGATTTGAGACAAGTTTCAGATATGGTGGTTATGTCGGGGTGGTTGTGGGAGAGCCATGCAAGCAGGTTAGGGATTTTGTTTCAAATACTTTGTCCATTGAGTGTAGTGATGCACAGGGACTTAGTTTTTTTTGGGTTGAGAGAATGGTTTAGCTGCATTAATGCTGGAGGTTGGTCTGGGGTTGGGGTGCACATCACCGGCCTGTGAGAGAGAGGTGTGGTGGAGGAGTAAACAGAGGTGGATAGGAAGGGATAGAAGGTAAGGCTGATATGAGAGTATTGATCTTTTGGAGTGACAGTTTAGAGGAGGGTGTATGGGGGAAGGGGAGAGGAGTGCTTTTGGTTTGTATAGATAAATAGTGTTGTAGTTATAAAGTTCATGTGAGAAAGCAGAGTAAGAGGGGGAGTGAGCATGTTTGTATGGTGCAGTGGAGTGTGTGAGTGAGGTGAGGAAGGGGTTGGGAAGTTTTGTGAGATAAGACAGACAGGAAAGAAGGATAAGTAGAGTTATTGGAGGGGATGTTAGAGCTGATGAGAAGAGCATTGTAGGAGGGGTTGCAGAATTTGAAGAGAGTTTAGGATTTTTTATAGGTGGGAGGAGTTTCAAATGGGTCTGATTGTGGTTGGTTTGGGTGGGACTGTCCAGGAAAAAAAAAACAATCAGTGACCTGAAGTCGGATAGAAGCTACAGCCAGGGAGTAGTTTTTAACAGTGTAAGACTTTCTCTTCTAAACACCTGTAAAGTATAGATATTATATATCAGAGGGGAGATGAGAATGAGGTGGACGAGTCCACATGTTCTTTAGTGTAGAGCAGTGAGAAACAGTTAAATAAGTGAGTAATACTGAGGCTGGCAAAAATGTAACCAACAATTCCCAAATTTGTCAATCTCAACAGTTCAACATTATTAGTACACACATTGAAAGGTTTTAACATAAAATTGCGCAGTTTAAAGTAATATCACAGAGTAGGCAGTTAGTCCAACTAGAAAAACAATTGGCTGTTAAAAGAAAGTTCAACCACAAAGTCCACGAGTAGATATCACCCCAACCAGTCCCAAATGCGACCAAATGTATGAGCGGCCAATATAACAAAAGTTATTCCCGTTTGTATTTCCAGCCATTCTGCACAATTACTGGTATAGTGATAATCAACCTACAAAGTTGATTGTAATAAAACTTATAAAACACCCAAGATAGCTCAGACACTGCAATACCCGGATATACTGTTATTCAATACTGTCACTTCAACTTTTTAGTGTTACAGGCGCTTAAGAATGCCAAAACATCTAATGCACTAGGCAAACACTAAAATGTACCCTTTCAGCATAAAGTCCATCTTTACGAGGATGTTTCTTACCAAAATTGGACCCCAAAGTATATAGTAATACCCCTAGCTGTATTATATATTAGTCTAGATAATAATAGCACAATCCAGCCATGATGAAAAAAAGTTGTTAAACAGTTTGTCATACCATACAATCCGAGCAATGCTCAAAAATATATGTAAAGTCAATGTATTCAATTTTTTCTTTTAGTTCAACCTCAGGCCCATATTCACAGCTGCCATCCTGCTTAATATACACTTCCGACAATGCCCAAATGTAAACGCAGTCACTCCCCTCCATTTAATAATAGTAGTTTAAGTTCAACCTCAGGCCTGTCTTCACAGCTACCATCTTGGTTGATAAATACAGCCAAATTCAACAGTTATTGGTACAACACCAAACATTCTTAGCCCCAAATGGCCTGGAGGGGCAATCAATTGAATATGTAAACAGTAAACAGTTCATCCACTTCCTTCTATGTGCAAAACATAAATCCAGCCCCAGCAAGCGCCACACGATACCCATGACTGATGAGCAGCACTGTTAATCAGACCAATATATTTCCACTTTCCTATTTATTGAGGCTAATCGAAGTCATTCTGTCTCAAATGGGAGATTTGTGACCCGGTTATCGTAATATGAGCTTTAGATAATATTTAAACTAACAGCACATTTGTTTTGTTCCTGTTATCTTGATTCTTGCAGAGTTGTTTAAAATGCTTGCTCATTCAATATTGCATTTCTCACTTGCATTTTGATAGACAGACTCTTTGAGAGCATTAGGTCTTATTCATAAAATATTTGTGCAGAAAGGTTTTGCCTCAAGTAGTTCAGCAACTGGAGCCAAAGCCTTTTTAAGCTTCTCGGCTGGCCCTGATGAAAAAATACCACGTACTGGGAATGTCGCTGAAGGCTTATGAAATCCCCCTGAGAAATTATTTTACAAAGTTGAAATGTCTAAGTCCATATTAAAAGTTTGCGTTGTAGTGTCGCTAGCTCTCAATAAGTTATGGCCAGGTTTTCTTCTCGAGACGTGGTGCATGCAGCCATTCCCGATGTTCGGAGTATGTTAACCTTTTTACTTCTTGAACTTATTCAAGCATATACCACCTTTTTTTGTAGATTTACCTGCATTCCATATGTATTGTAATTCCATGTGCTCTGTATTTGATTGTCTTTACCTACATTCCACATGTATTGTAATTCCATGTGCTCTGTATTTGATTGTCTTCTACATTCCACATGTATTGTCATTCCTTGTGCTCCACATTTCATTGCCATCACCTGCATTCCATAAGTCATTCATAGGTTCATAGGTGTGTACTAGGCTAATGGTCCTGGAGCCTTTACAAGCTAGCCCATAGCATTACCCTGGCATTTTGCCACCTAACCTTAGTTCCCAGTGCCTCTGTCGAGTAGAGCTACTGGAGTGACCCCTGGGGTGAATTTTCTATTTCCCATCCACTCATCAAGATTTCTCTTGAAGAGGGCCAGTTAGGTGCTCTGTTTGACATGTATGGGAAGTCTATTCCATAGCATGGGCAGTCCCTCCAGCATGTTCTGCTGATTGTGGTAATGAGGTAGATGTCTCTGGAGTGTGTGGTGCAGAGGGATTGGGATTTCTTTAGATGAGGCATTTCTAACAGAGCTGGGTCAGACATGGCTTTGTAAGTCAAGCAGAGATCACCTCTAAATAGGCGATATGAGAAAGAGAATAGTTGGAGTTTTTTGAGTCTGTCCATATAGACAAGTGTTTAAGGTCTAAGATCCTCTTTGTGAGGTACTTGTGCTGCCTCTCCAGTTGTTGCAGGTGTCCAATGAGGTACATGCCAAATGGGGCATTGTACTTGATGATTGGCCTAATGAGGGAAGAGTAGAGGGAGACAATGACCTCTTTCTTCCTGGATGCAAAAGCCTTAGTAATTAGATATGCCACATAGAAGGACTTTCTGACCATAGTGCCAATGTGGTGGTCAAAAGAGAGGTTGCTGTCAACCTGTGTTTCCAGATCTCTTATAATGTCTTCTGTGTTCAGTGGACTACCATTGATGTGGTAATTCATGGGAACTAGGTTTTTCCCAAAGGGGATGATGAAACATTTTTTGGCATTGAGCTGAAGGCCATGGTTCTGACACCAGTCGATGGCCTCAGTGAGGCCTTTCTGTAGGATGTCAACATTACTTGAGGAGTTAATAGTAGCTCCCAACTTGCAATTGTCTGCAAACTTTGTCAGCTAGAGTCCCTTTGTGTTGGCCTCGACTTCAGAGAAGTAGGTACCAAACAGGAGAGGACCCAGGACTGAACCCTGTGGACTGCACTCATGACTGGTTGGCAATCTGACTTGGATTCAGCCACTTTTGCACTGTGGGTTCTGTCTGTGAGCCAGTTTTCAACCTACCTAGTGATATATGGGTTGATGCCTAGGTTAGTGAGTTTTTCTATGATTCCTGAGTGGGGAATGTTATCAAAGGCTTTAGCCAGATCAAGGTAGGCTGTATGAACCACCTTGCCTTCATCCACAACTCTGGTGACTGACTCAAAGAAGTTGACCAGGTTGAGCAAGCATGATCTACTTTTCACAAAACCAAACTGTGTGGGATCCAGAGTTTGGAGACTCCCTATATCCTTGTTTATAGTCCATGATGATGTGTTCCATAGCTTTGCATATCAGACTCATTAGGCTAATGGGGCAGTAGTTCCCAGGGTCTGTAATCACTCCTCCATTGTGGAGAGGGATGACTGTAGCAGTGTGGCATTCAGTAGGAACAAAGCCTGAGGTAAGGCTGTGTTTGAACAGGACACACAGATGAGGTACCAGTTCACTCTGTAGTTCATGTAGAACACAGCCAGGGATATTGTCAGGTCCCAAAGAAGCTGTATTCTTGCCTTTGGACAGTGCTGTTTTAACCTGTGCAGCAGTAATACTGGGTGCCTGGCAATCTACTGGTATTGTGATTGGTCCTTTGGGGGGAGGGGTAAAGTTGGCACTGAATCTGTCAGCCAATATATTGGCAATATCTGTTGGCTCAGTATAGGAGGTACCATTGTGCAGTAGCTCAGAGCAAATATGGGTATTGTCATGGAGATTTTTTACATAATTATAGAAGGCCTCATGGTTGTCTTTTCCATCTGCTGCAATCCTGTTTTCATAGCTAGCTTTAGAGGTTTTGATGAGGGATCTCAATTTTTTGTTGAGGCTGATAAGGGAGTTTTTCCAGTCTTGGGGCTTCACCTTATTTCACATCAGTTTCCTCCTTCTGTTGTAGAGTTTGTTTATGGCAGGGGACCACCAGATTGACTTCCTTTTTTTGGAGGAGAGGGTCTTGGTTCTATTGGGTATGGCGAGATCCAGACATTTGTGTACGTGTTCATACAGTACATTTGTGTATGATTCGGCGGTCATGCAACTATTCTCCATTTGCATGGGTGCCGTGAAGTTAGCCACCTCTGTTTCTAGGAGCCCAAAGTTAGCTTTGGAGAGGTTTTTCATGGTGGTTACCTTTGTGGGGGTGGGGGTGAGAGGGATGTGTATTTCCAAGGTGATTAGTTCGTGGTCGGATCTAACCAGGGAGGAGTTGACTATTGGTGTAGAGCAACATTCACCCATGTTAGCAATGACCAGGTCAAGGATGTTGCTACCTGTAGTGGGGGTAAGAATGAGCTGGTCCAGGGCATTGGAATTAATGAATTCCAGGAAACGTTGGGCAAGTGTATTGGTACATGAGTAGTTTTCCCAGTTAATAGAGGGGTAGTTGAAGTTGCCCAGTATGAGAGTGTTAAGTTGGACCCTAATATTCTCCAGGGTGCTTAGCAATGTGGAGTGTGAGTCTTGGGACATGGTTGTGGACCTATAGCAGGCTACGACCTGGATAGCTGTCTTACCCAATGGTAGCTGCACTCGAAGTATCTCTGATGCGTTATGTTGGGCTACCAGTCTGGAGGTGTGCGCACCCTTTATGAATATGGAAACACCACCGTCTTTGGGGCTTCGGTCCAAGTTTTGAGGCCGAAAGGTGTGGAATGGGTATAGCCTGGTAGTGCAGGCGTACTTCTTGCTGCTTTAAATTAGGTCTCTATTACAGAACAAATGTTGATGCTCTCCATTTTGAGGAGTGCTTCAAGCAAGTGCATTTTGAGATTTAGACTTCTAGCGTTGAGCAGCATGACCCTCAGATTGCATTTGTTTGTAGATGTTATGGTGGTAATTTGGTCTTTGGAACAAAAGGCACTATAGGGGTGGCAAGAGCCTTGGCCAGTATCCAGAAGCCCAGGGGTGACAGATGCAGGCCATATCTGGCAAAGAATCAAGGTCTGTTAGTCATGTCATCCCAGGCAGACAGATACTGAAACCCTTTAGAATGACACCAGAAATTTAGCCAATTATTGAAATCAATCATTTTCTGCTTGTACTGTGGTATCATTCTGGGTGATAGTAGGATGCTGCTCAGGGCTAGGATCATACCCTCCCGAGCTACATAATCCGAGAGCTCCTCCATGTCTCTTTTCATTTAGTCCAGGGAGGAATGTCTCAGGTCATTCACACCCACATGTACAATGACAGAGTCATATTTGTACCTGTTGTTGAGGAACCTGAGTGTGTGCGTTATGTGGTGGATCCTGACACCTGACAGGCAGCTGACTGTTACTTTCTCCTTATTCAACCTAATGAGTGAGACATCAGTGTGCCTCAATATCGAGTCACCTATGACTAGTGTGCTGGACATGCTGTTTTTCCTTAGGGGCTTTGGTTGAGTGGCACACTGTTTAGGAGAGTTATGTGTCTTATGATTAGTGTTGTGTTGTGATGGTCGAGTGTGTTTCTGCCTTGCAGGTCTCTGCTGTTTGGGTAGATTTTTATTGAGAGCCTCCACAAAGGTGGGTCTGTGGTTTGTGTTTTTATGTGAAGGCAGTGCTGGTGTGCTTTCTGGAGGGCTATGTATTCCATGTGGTGTGGTGCCAGTGCTGACCTTCTCCTCTTGAACAGCTATTCTGGTCTTGGCTGGAGAGTGCGTGGCTTCCAGTTTGGAAATATACGTGCATCTCTCGCAAGTCTGAGTGTTGGGAGGTAAGAGGAGAGGGTTGACAGTGTACATGAGGCAGTTGCTACATTGCCTCAGGATGCCCAAGTTCACCAGGTTAATAGGAGAAAACACAGGGAACTGATCTTTAGACATGCCTGGATGGGTGGGCATTCCTTGTAGAACGTTTAGTTCTGGTAGCACTTTGTCTGCTACAATAATTGCTACAACTCTGTACTCTGCTCTACTTGATGTTGTTTCCTGCTCTCCTGATCACTTATTGCCTGCAGCTTGAACTGTCATTACCTGGTCATTGTACACAATGTCATTGCCGGCATTCCATACATGTTTACACTGTGGTTGTTTACAGGTGTTTACTAGGCTAACGGCCCTCGGGCCTTTACAAGCCTAGCCATAGGATTACCCTGGCATAGTGCCACCCGGCCTTAGTTCCAGTGCCTCTATCGAGTAGACCCACTGGTGTTATCCCCAAAGTGAATTTTCCGTTTCCCATCCTCTCATCAAGATTTCTCTTGAAGAGGGCCAGCGAGGCGCTCTACCCGAAATGCATGGGAAGCCCGCTCCACAGCATTTTGACATTCTTTTTATTTAGTACATTAATGACATTAACAGTATTCCATACTCTGTCCTCATTATATAATGTTGTTACCCATATTCTGTGCGTATTCTTGTCTGCACTCTTTATAGGATAACTTATATTCAGGGAAGTGCCTCATTGCTGTAATTTCCATATTTTATTTTGAGTGAATTGTTTGGCAAAATGAATTAGACATAGGCTTACTTTATTCTTCAGCAGATTTTCCCAATCACCTCCTGCTACATACACACACACACACACACACACACACACACACACACACACACACACACACACACACACACACACACACACACACACACACACACACACACACACACACACACACACACACACACACACACACACACACACACAAATAACAACTAATCTCAAATGCACATATCAGGAAAATTTAATGCAAAGGTGAGAGGTTGTAAAGCAGGCTTGCTACAGAAGGGTATGGAGAAATGAAGAGCCTGTATTGTTATCACCATGACGAGTCAACATTTCAGCCCATTTTCCAAAGATGATCAGTTCCTTTTCCTGTTTCTTCTATATGTCTCACTTTATTGTGTATTTCCCAGCATCCCCTGCACAGTACTCTAACTGTTCTGCTGCAATAACAACAGCAGCACTTTCTAGATGATACCTCAACCGAGACTACTTCACTGTCCCCCCAAATACTAGTCACTTTCTTTCACACATCACTCATACTTCAACTTCCTTATGTTCTGACAACACTGTGTTTGCATTATACATACCTAGAAACATTACTTTCTACAGCATGCTGTTCAGGATGAATTACTGTTTCATTTGTCTTATCTGGTCTGGTTTGGGCTCCTCCAATAAACAATGGTCTGTCTTACTTTGATCAACAGAATTAGCAACCCTGTCTTTAATCCCAAGCAGCCTTTAACTGCGCTGTAAGTATCAGTACTCTTACTTCCAGTAAAGCAGATACAGCTGTTTTGTATTTCCAGGGCACCCATTGGCCCAGCACAGGAAGTTACCCATGAGCAGTTATGAGCAATTTTTTTCCTGACAAGAAGTAATGCAGCATGATTGTTTGGATGGTATGACGCTGTAGTCAGGAACAATGTTTTCCCTGAATGTCAGCTTACTTTCAAGTTAAACTTCCTCTCAGTGATGGCTGCCAATTCCCTCAAGGATCATATGGTATTAAATCTATATTCAAGCCATGAATTCAGACACCATTTCAGTTAGCTCTGTAGCATCATTTTAATTCAAATCACATTGTTCCTCAGTGCTTTTCGAATATCTCAGTCCTGTTCCTTCTCTAAATACATTAGTAGTTCATGACACAGAAACAAAGTTAATGTCTGACCAGTTGTGTAAAGTCTCTGTTTTATGTTTATGATCTGCCATGCTGAAGTTGAAGCTGTACTTTTAATACACTGTAAATATGGCACCACTGTAACATTGTAATAGTACATCTACTTCCATCTGATATAAGAAACCACAGGAGTGATTGTGCCAGCTGATGTCTAGATCCATGGGGGTTTGTCCTTTAAGTACATCCAGTATTCTACCTTCCTTCCATTCCTGCCTTTTTATTGGGTCTATATCATAACATCGAACTTGCAAAACTTCAAATGTTATGATATCGAACCAAAACTTCGAAGACTGACAATAGCGAAGCCGCGGAACATCGAATTCTTTTGCAGGGAAAGAATTTGGTGGGCCGTTTCTACGGCTTCACTAATTCCTCCACTGTGTTGCGATCTTGGAGTTGGTATATTTAAGTAGGGGGGAGTGGGGGCACAGCCCCCCACATTGGGGGGTGTGGGGGGCAAAGCCCCCCCCCACATTAGATATAGTTTGTAGTGTTTGTGTGTTTCATGTTTTGTGCAGGAACAGCATTTTTTTTCCCAGGGGAAAAAAATCACTGTTCTCAGCTTTCAGAGTTTTAAGTTTTCACGGTTAACAGTTCGATGTTATTATAATCGATGTTATCATGTTTCAGTCTTGTGATATAAACTCCTTTTTATTCACTTTTTCACCTGCCCTATAACCTCTTGAATACTCCACAGGATCTCTCTTTCCCACCCCATTCTGATAGTACATTATATGGGTTTATCACACTTTCCATGAATAAATACTTTCATAGACACAGGGAACAGTTCGCTTCTAAAATATATTGACATGCCCGTTTTACCCCTCTATCTTTCCTATTCAAAACAAACGCTGCTGTTCTTTCTCTGCCGTAATCTCGTGTAACCATACTATGACTACTTGATTGTCTTCCCTGCTGTCCATTGAGAAGAGTTAATTCTATTCTTCTGTCTGATCACATCCTTTCCCTCAATCCCAAATGTCCTTCTTGTGGCTTTTCTGTGGAATCTTTCTGCCTGATTAATGCTGCTCTACTTCTATCACTTCTAGAACTGCACACTTATACATTAATTTAATTGATGCAATTTTATTTAGGGCAGGACTAGCTGACTGCAAATAGTCAAGGTAATTGTCACCACAAATATTGAAAATGCTTATTTGAGATGGCCAAACGTTTGGGTAAAGGAATTTTCCATTTTCCCTAAAGCTGAACTTAGTCAGAGCAAGTATATTTAGAGATTTGGACATAATGGGAATGTAGGAGGGAACTTGCTACCTTATAAAAATGCTTTTACTTGTGGTTTAGTGAAACTCACATGTTCTCTTTTCAACTTTATTTCACAGTAGACCAGATTATTTACTTTGATTCCAATGCACACAGTTCTCAAGGTGTGGTCTCATCAGGGCACACGGGAAAATATGCATTACCTCTTTGTTTCTGGACTCTTAGCCCCTGAAAATCCAGCCCATTTTTAATGGTTGCTGCTGCTTCTAACTTACCTCTGTTTGCTCCAATCCTGATTTAATCAACATCCTAGAATCTGCTTTATGTTTTGTTGCCATCACTTCCACTTTCCTAAGCTGTTACTTGATCCCATTGTTGCTGTAACCCTAGTATATTACCTTTCAGCCCACTTGGTCTGCCCTTATCTTTGGTTTAACTCTTTTCCCATCCTGCACTGTTGTGCATAAAATTGTGTCAGAAGCAAAGGTTGGAATAGCACTAAGGACCCGAAAAGTAGGAATATAATCTTCCTGTCAGTCCTTCCAATTAACAGTGAATATGACCTTGGCACCCCCTGTTTGGCTGGATTACCACTGGCTGCTAGCATTTAATTGCACTTAGTGTGTCTTTGTGATTGTTGACTGGTTTCTATACCTTCAGTATTGCTTACAGTGCCATGCCATAATTCTGACAGCTCACTTGTGTGGCTTTGCTGTTGCAAGTGTGCATCTTTTAACTATACCTTTTAAGCAATACATTTATGTGCTACATGTACAAAACAGTTTATTTCACTGATTAAAATATGATGTTTCTTATTTTTGCTAGAGAATATAGTTTAGTTAAAGTGTTAACTTAGGGACAGATTTTTTTTTTGAGTGTGTGCCCTTATCAAATACGTTCTCTTTCATCCTTCAGCTATCTTTGTGACTCTGCCCCTTTTAGAGGGTTACATTTGTTTTTGTTCTGCCCTCCTGCAGAGTTTCTTTTTTATTGGTCCTCTTGCTTCATCCAACGGCACTCCTTCCACAGTGCCTCACATTCAACTCCAGGTCTACTAGTCTCACTCAGAGCCCCTGGACTTACTCCAATATTGGCTGTGGCTGGTGTGGATCTTAATGGCATTGGGGTGTGGTCTTAGTCATCTACCGTCTGACAAGAGGATTTTGATTATTGCCTACCCCATTTCCTCTACCCTTCCAATATATATGGTTAATTCTGAGGGGCAGGCATGCAATGGGTATGTGTGGCATATTCCTCATCTTCACAGCAGCTCAACTATGCCCCACTCTTTCCCCTCCTTGGACCATGCCTTTCTAGCCAATGTCTCCTGTCTCCATCAGGGATCAATGTGGGAGGTTCTCACATCACCATCCTCCCATCCCAGGATGGTAACAACTCACCCTTTATGCTGCTGTGTCAGATACCCAAGTCACTGATTGTACTCAGGTCATGTGGACCCTAGAAAAGGCTTATCCCTTTCTACCACTGGAGGTGATCCTTTTGCAGAGGTTTTTGCATGCATTCACAAATGTTAGTGCAGTACTAGGAGATCACCTATAAGCCAGAGTTTGTGTAAAATTATTTAAATTAAGATGAGCTTAAATCTGTGATTTAACATTTTGTCAGATTAATGCATGGGTTACTGATGAATGAATTACAGTAAACATGACAAACATGATTTAAACCATTTATTCTTTGAGTGTTGTTGTATATGGCTCTTGCTATACAACCTCTTTCTGGAAGGTTTTCTTAGCATGCTGTGTTATTCTGTAACCTGCTGTGTCACATTCGTATTGAGCCTGGCAAAGAGTGATTACATTTTAAAAATACAAAGTTAACTAGTGTTTTATATATATATATATATATATATATATATATATATATATATATATATATATATATGTATATATATCGCCAACACATAAAATCCAGCACTGCTCTAAGTCTATTAAACACACACTGAAGGAGCGAAAATCCTTTATTCGATAGCTCGCAGACAATAGATAATCCAAAACCAAACCGGTTTCACCCTTTAGGCGTCATCATGAAACCGGTTTGGTTTTGGATTATCTATTGTATGCGAGCTATGGAATAAAGGATTTTCGCTCCTTCAGTGTGTGTTTAATAGACTTAGAGCAGTGCTGGATTTTATGTGTTGGCGATTTAAATATTCTCTGTGCACTCATACTTTGCGTTTAATGCGCACAAGTGTTTGCTTTGGCGTTTATATATATATATATATATATATATATATATATATATATATATATAAACTACAAGGTTCACACTCTCATTATAGTATAGTGCATACATTATGAATGCTTTGACATATGTGCTGAAATATAATTGACGTGACAAATGTTAAAACAAAGACGTAGGCAGTAGATACAGCTTATCATACACGACAAAATGTAGCAGAATATTTATCAGTTTAGTTCACTGCCAAGTGAGGGGGGAGTTAATAAAAAATGTAACAACCTAGTAGCATATTCAGCATCTTACTATTGAGGAGTATAGTGGACTTGTAATTTATGAGTGATTTTCAGCTGCGCCATCTTAATATGCTAAGACATCAATGTGACATCTTGAGTTGTGTTCTTTGGATCTTAAAGGTTAAATTAGGAACATTTTTTATCCCTTGTGTAATCTTATACACTGCACAGTGTCTTTGACTTCAACTTTACCTGAGAAAGGTGCAGCTTGGGTCACTGCTCATACCACTAAACACTTTCTGATCCTATGCTATAATTTTTGGAAGCTAGAGCTGTGATTGTTAATGTACAGTGGTTGAATATCTTTGAGTAAATATGCAAACAAATGAACAAACAAACAAGGAATTAAATATATAAACCTACAATTTATTTAAGGAAAATGAACATTATTTTTTCATAGCTAACTGACCTTTTTATTTCCATGATGATTGTATTTTTGCCTATGAACAATTAAACTCTGTGGTACGCTAAGGACTATAGCACTCTTCAACTCTCTCATTTTTCTTGGCAGCTACTGTTCTGAACTATCATTCTTTAGAACCTCAACAAATGACAACCATTATTTGCTATTCATTTGAAATAGCTGAAAAGTGGCTTGTGATTTGAAAAGACATTTGAACAGTATGAGAAGTATAAATAGTAGAGGTGTTCAGACTCTTCAAATTAGGGAAACTAAGACATTAATTTACCAAAAATATATCAAAACATATCTCAGAACTGTGACTTTTAAATAAAAGTGAGTAGAAATACATATATTGATAAATGTAAAGAATTCAGCACTAAGCTGTACTTTATCACAATGTGCTTGCAAGTTCAAATTAACATTTTGTATCAGTTAGTTTTTTTATTATTGTTATTATTGTTATGTTTTTGTTTGAATTTAGATATTGGATCATGTAGTGCATCTTAGTGGATGTCAAGTTGAAAGCTATTTTGATATGTACAAATGGTCAGTACACACCTGTGCTTAAAGCACAGATTGCACTCTGCTCTGCTTCACACCTTCAGGACACGTTTTGTGTACTTGAAAGACAGATCACACAGAGCATTGATGTTACACTGTGACATAACTGTGCTGCTGAATTCACAGCATTCAATGCCAAGGTTAAGCAGATTAAATGTGAGGAAATGATTTAAGTCAAACAATTGAGGTAAACAATTGTTTTACTTGTTGAATTTGAAATATATTTTCCCCGTTTAAATATAACTGTGACTGAGAGCTCCAGGTAATTGCTGTGCAGCCTGCCAGCATTCAGGCAATGGACACCTCATTAATTGAATACTGCTGTGTGTGAATAAGAAGAGGGTCTACAGTGAGTGAATTTAAGGGATTTGTCTGGTACATAGATGACATCAGGCGTATATAGAAATGTTGCATTGACATGTACAAACGTTGGCAATTCTCACAAAAAATTAAGTCCTGGACTTCCCTGTACCATTGATAATATGATATCAGGAAAAAAAAGGTGTTTTCTGACATGAAGTCTATGTCTTTAACATTTTAGAATGCAACTGGGGCTTTAAAAAATATCCAGATTAGAGTTAAAGATTTGTTAGCTACATTAATATGATTACATGTATTTATTACAAGCCTTGGCCTTCAGTAAATAAAAGTAATATGATATGCTGATTTCACCTTCACAAAGTAAGTATACTACAGAGATGTATACTTAACTGGTATAAACTGTATTAAGAGCACTGCCCTTCCTGAAAATACCTCAGCCAGCAGTCAATAAATTAGCCATTCATGATAACAGATCTGTCAAGGGGATCAGTGTAGCTGTTTTTGTGGTATCATTCCTTTTTGATTACTCTGAAAGAGGATATTTGCAATATGAAAGAATTGTATGATTTGTTTTGGTCATAATCACAGACATGAATATGGCCATAAACATGAAAATTGCTGCATTAGTTCCTGCTAGCCTGGCTAGCTTTACTCAGATTACTTTTCTCCAACTCTTACAGGCACTTTGCTTCCCAATATTTTTGTACCTTATTGCTCCTCCTCATACTGCACTTATTTCCTAAGCTCTTACATACATTTCCTTCTTCTCTCACACTCCACCAACTACAATTCTTTCATAATGCCTCCTTTCATGTCTTTCTTACCATTTTTAAGCTACATTCTACTTTCTCTGTAAATTATTACTAAACTCAAAAACACCACAGTTTGATCTTTTCCCTGCAGCCATCATGCTATAAATACATTAATTGTTAATGAATGTTATTTCTTTATTCAGTAATTAGCCAATTTATGTTAATTTCTCTTTTTTGTGTTAAAATGTTATGTTCATGTAAGAAATGTTAAACATTGATAAAAACACTGCACCACCAACTCAAAACTGAAAACTGAAGACTCAAACTTCACAGGCAGTGATGATTATCCACAAACAAAAGGTTGATTTTTTTAAGTGCTTTTGTTCTTTAATTTCATTAGAACTTCATCAGAAAAAAATCTATACTGAATCAATACCATTTAAATAACCCTCCAAAAAGGCCAAGTGATCCAATCAGACCAATAGAAACTTGCAATGGCTTACATCACACTTAAACCAAATTAAAGGAACATGCACCAAATATTAATGCACAAAGACCATCAACTAATAAACATGAAATAAAAAAATAAAAAATTAAAATTAAAATTTGAATTTAAATGTTAATTAAATATTCAGGTATACTTGGCTCTGCAGTAAAAAAAAAAAAAAAACATTTAATATTGATTTCTTAAGGCCAGGCTTCAGATCAGCACTAAGTCTGATCTGCCAAGCTGTTTCTTTACATTCAGGGATAGTTTTAAAGACACCAGTGGACCCAGTACTATTAACTGAATCCAATACTGCAAAAGTATACATTTTAATGTTTGTACAAGACACAGCATGCTTGGCCAAAGCATTTGAAAAGTCTTTCTTCTTAATGGCCAAACAATGCTCATAAATTCTTCTGTTGGGTGCTCTAATAGTTTTGCCTATATAAAAACTCTGATGCGAATTACAGTTAGCAGCGTACACAACACAGTTGGAGTGACAGTCAAATCTTTGTTTGGCCCAAAATAAATAGCCACAAGATTTGAACTCTATGGAAGATGAATTCACAATGCATCTACATTGTTTAGAATGCCTACAATGGTAAGTGCCTTATGCCAAACTAGTTTTCTTCATTGTAGAGGTGGCTATACTTCTTTCCAAAATGGACTTAAGGCATTGGGATTTCTTAAAGCTGAAAACAGACTTAGTCCCAATAATGTTGGCCAAATCTACATTGGCCATAAGTGCCTTCCAATTGTCAATAATGCAGTTGTTAATAACCCACAGGTCATTACAAACAGGGAAAGGAAAAGCAGAAACAACATTCTTGCTGCTCTCAACATTCACTTCCAGAGGAGTAGGACCACTAACTTCAAATGAAAACATTTTCTCAAAATGGGAAAAGCTTTTGTATTCCTTAGTAAAAGGAGTTCTTCCTCTATTTTTTGAGGCAATGCATGCCATAACCTCTATCAATAAAAAAACTGTACAACTTGGATAATTCACTCAGAAAAGCACTCCCTAATAACTCTAAGAAATGCCGTGAATCACAGAGATAAAACTGAGAAGCTTGCACCACAGGGTTCAAAGTCTTATCCAGCCAGAAATAGGCTCAGTCTTCAAAAATGAAGCAGACACAATTGGTCTAAAAGGTAGAGTTATTTGTTTTTGGTGAATCTTAAGAATTCTGAAAAGCACAGCCATTTCTGGAAATTCTACATGAAAAAGGCAATAAGGCTGATAGTTCAATGCACCCTGACAAAACCTTTGAACTGAACAGAGTGTTTCTCTGAGTGAATTATCCAAGTTGCGCAGTGCTTTGCCTAAATCATAGTTTTTTTATCTGGTTCAATTATATGTTTGATTATCTGAACTACCCTAGGTCCCAATTAGTTTGGTTAATCGACTCTCTACTGCAAATAAATGAATACAATTAACTCCCCCCATCACAAAACCTTGCCTACAGCACATCACAACATCATGACAAGGTTGCTGATATGCCAGAAAGATAGTTATGCCAGACATTAGATAACATTAATGCCTGATACTTGACTATCACAGTGCCTGAGGCACTGGTTTAAAGGGGCACTATCTTGTTTCTAAAATTAGTTGCTTGCTGGAGTATTTTGTTTACCTTTTTAGTGCAGTGTAAGTCACATGTTCAAAGAGAGGCAGGATCTTCAGAGAAGGTGTTAACATACTGCAGTTCAGATTTCACAAACGTCAGTGGAGGATGGTCATTACAGGAAATGCTAACAGTCTACAGTTTGCTCTTTTGTATTTTCCTTCCCCCTACCCAGAGGGTATTAGATTATCTGAATGACTGACTGGATTAGCCTCAACCAGAGAATCTATCTAGTCACACTCAGATCTGAAGCCTTTGCAGCAATGAAATTGCACCTTTAGTATTAGCTTTTTTTTTTTTTTGGTAAAACTTAGTGGAACAATTACCCCAATTTGGGCAATTGTATTTTCTTTTGTTTGTTTTTTTTTTTTTCATGCTTGTTGGCACTTTTTTTCCCCTTTACTGGTAATTATTTTTAATATAGTCAGCAAAAGTGTTGCTTACTAGTACATGTACTAATGCATTCGTACATTTACAAGACAGTTTCCCTCATTTCACAGGACAGCATTGCTTTGGGCAGTTGCATCCGAGTTGCAAATGTCCTAAGAGTATAGAAGAATAAAATCTTATAATGTTTCAATAAAAACATGTCCGACAACTTTGAAATTGAATCATGTTACTTTTACTAAAAGTATTTTCCCATTAGCTGACACCCTTCAGGAATCACACAGTAACTGTCTGTATAATGCTGATTCTATCCAACTGAATTTAACTGAATTTATTTTCTTTTTCTTCCCTGCACTGTGGTAAAATGTTTGGAACTTTCACTCTTTTCCTGAATATTTGACTGCAGTAGAGTTACACCGGTTACCATTTGAAAGTTGAGGCAAACATAGTCTCTATATTTCCATATATTTTCCTACCTGTGTGCATAACTTATTATTGTGACAACTTTTTTTACTAATATAATTATACAATAAGCTGCCTTCTTATTTATATTATGTATTGAACCTGCATTTTGTATTGTACCTGCATTTTTTGCACTATGTTATGAATTTTCCCTCTTTGATTATCTTTGTACTATACCTGCAATGTGCTTTGTATATATGAATTTTTGAATATATGATTTTGTTTTTGTTTTCATGGAGATTATCTCCCTGGGCCTCTACTGAAAATGGACATATATCCAGTTAGACTATTCCATTCAACAAATGTAAAATAAATAAAATAAATAAGTATGTATGCAATATGTAATCTAAATTTATATTCATGTGGTTGTAAAACCACAGCCTTGCTGTGTCTTACTGACTAGCTTGCAATTCAAGGCATTCTTGAATATCTTGTCAAATTTGTATATACTGGATATGTGATAAATAAACAATGTGTGTATTTCATTAAAACTTTGTATACAGTGCAAGTAATTGTTTTAGTGGTATACTTCACTGTTAACCTTGGAATTATCATAACTTTTCTCAAACTTGCCTCTTTTGTGACACATATGGCTCTGTTGATGAAACCACTTACCCCCTTATCAACATGGAAATAGATAATTTAAATACATAAATAAATGCATGTGTCATTGTGTTTATCATATGTATTGATTTGATTCTTTAAAATGTATTTGTTGTATATCTTTATGTCTTTATAGATCGACATATATTTGTATGTCTACACACATTCACACATAAAAGTGTATATGTATATATATATATATATATATATATATATATATATATATATATACACACACACACACACACACACACACACACACACACACACACACACACACACAAATCTGTTTCTGAATTTGTGTGTCTCTGTTTATGTATACAGACATACAAACACCTGTACGTGTGGTGTGTTGGCGGATATATACATATATATATATATATATATATATATATATATATATATATATATATATATATATATATATATATATATATATATATTTATACATGCACACTCTCATACACTGACATGCAGGAGGTATTTTGACTAAGGTGAAAGTATAGCTGCTCCTAACAGCATTCGTGTCACTGACCCTTTATTGCTAGTTTTACAAGTAACAGTTTTTTTCATTTGTCATATGCTACTTGACAAGAGTATTAAAAGTGTGATTCAAACTACAGGAATTAAAGACCCATAAGCTTAACCAGCCTTATCTGTAAGGTCATGGAACGAATCATCATTGACCCTATAAATAAGGACATAGGTGATCCCCAAACCCTTCACTGGACACAGCTTGGTTTTGTAAAAGACAGATCATGCCTGTTAAACCTAGTAGACTTCTTCAAAAGTGCCACCAGAGCCATAAATGAAGGGAAATCTGTCCATACAACCTACCTTGACTTAGCAAAGGCCTTTGACAGAGTCCCACATTTGGGCATCATTGATAAACTCTCCCAGTTGAATATCAACCCTTATGTTGTCAGTTGGGTTGCTAACTGGCTCACCAACAGATCACACTCAGTCAAAGTTGGGGACTTTACCTTAACCAGCAAAACTGTCAGCAGTAAAGTTCCCAGGGGTCAGTGCTGGGCCCCTTATTGTTTGGAATATACTTCTCAGAAGTTCAGGCAAAAATAGAGGGGCTGTGCCTGACTAAGCTTGCTGGTGACTGCAAATTAGGTGCAATCACTAAATCCCCAATCAATGTCAATATGCTTCAAGAGGGACTTACACATATCGATGGTTGGTGCCAAAGCTGTGGACTTAAACTCAGTGCTAAAAATGCATTATCATCCCCTTCGGTAAAAACAATATCCCTGCAGACTATCATATAATAATACCCTAATGCAACAACTCAGTAGTGAGAGACTTGGCAATGCAAGCTGACTGCAGCCTAAACTTTGACCACCATGTGTCTACTGTGGTAAGGAAGGCATTCTACGTTGCTCACCCCATTATCAAAGCCATTGCCTCAAGAGCAAAAGAGGTAATCTCAACAGCGAAAAAGGTCAAAACACCCCTGTACTCGACCCCTATCAGGCCAATAATTGAGTACAAGGCTCCCTTTGGTATGTACCTTACCAGGCACCTGCAGCAACTTGAGAGACCTCAGAGATTTCTAACCAAGAAAATTACAGGGTTTCCACCACATGTCATACACTGTCACATAGAAGTCACCATCACTGTACTCAGTTGTGTACTGACTACTTAGAGAAGACTTGTGCCTGACCTGCAGATCAATCTCAGATCCAAACCTAATGGAAATGATGGACATCCACAAATCAAATGGAATAAGGGTCACTTGCTCCAGGGAAACTAATCTGGCCTGTGACATAAATAGGGCCTGCTGAAAAGACAGATATGTCTCTCAGAGGTTGCCACTCCTCTGGAATAGACTGCCAGTTTACATAACACAAAGCCTTCTATGACCCTGTTTGTGTGTAGCCTGGATGACTGGATGGAAAACCATAAATTCCTTGTCGGGGATTTCACCTATAACCCTCCTAGAGATGGGTAGCCATTGCTAACTAAGATCTTGAGTTTAAGCTAGATCCTTCGTATTGGTTTCTCTAGAATTATATTGGGTACACACGGCTAGGCTTATAAAGACCTTTGGGTCAGTAGCCTAGTAACCACCAATGAACCTATCAAGTAACAAGAGTATTCTTGCCTTCAGACATCTAAATTTTTAAAGATCTTACTTGTGTGTTGGCAAATCCACAGACTGCACTGCATTTTGTTTCAGGATAACTGTTGCCATATTCCTAAAAAATTGGTGGGGGAGGTACTTAAGAGGAAGCAAGCTCAGCAGTCGGTGGCCAACAGTAATTACATACACACATTAATTTACCATTACATAGTTGGAGTTCTTCCTGGATATACAAAGAAAAGACAAACAAGGTACTCCCAACTCAAAATCGGACAACATATGTTTGGGTCAGACAGGGAGCAATCAGCAAAAAGGGTGAGATGAAGAATAATTGGACATTTTACACTATGTTGCTTTCACAGTGGGCTCCATTCAAGAAAGTGGCACTGGAAACAGCACCAGTACCAGTGTGGGTACAGATTCATTCTCAGTATCAGTGGTATGAGAATAACAGATAATAAGCACCCTCAGTACAGGTAATTAGGTGGCTTACAAAGGGGTACTACAGCAGTTTAGAGACAATTGGAAGATGCAAGGTTGTACAGTTGTATGTCTCGTAGCAGTAAAACAATGGAGGACACACAGCTTGCTACTGTTAGAGGTTGATTAAAACAGGTTGAAGGCCACATTACACCTGGCAAGGAATCAGCTGGCTGCACAAAGGCATGGGAAGGTAGTGCGAGCCTTATGGGACAAACTCTAAAATATATGTCATCAGTAATAGAGAAGATTGTTTTTCATGGCTTGTTGTTTATCAGCCCTATGTGGAGCAGTTAGCTGGTTAAAATAAGACTATGCTAATGATAATTAGAAGAAACCTATGACTGATCAGGAGGTGAAGAACCAGTGGCTGGCTCCAGCCTTAGGAGCCACAGAATAGAATGTAGTACAATGCCTGCAACATTAATAAACATTGTGCCTACAACACAGAAGTCCACTCACACAGTTTTACCACAGAGTGGTACTTAAGAAGGAACATTTTTTTGTCGTGAGAAGGGTACCCTGCTTACCCAGCTTCAGGTGAGGGCTGTATTGAAGACAACAGTAGAGTGCTGAAGCTTGGACCCCCAAATATATATACCACATGCTTAGTTAGATTCCACGCTCATTTAGCATAGTAGCAGATTCTCGTGTGCAGTGGGCAAGGACATCATAGGAGAACATCAAGAAAATTGGAAAATGGAAGTACATCACTTATGAAAAATAGCTGAAAAATAACCTCTTCTACCTCACCTAATATTGTTGTCTTTTATTTGCAGAACCTGGGCATAACCTGTGAACACATATTTCACCTTCCAACATGTTTGATCACCTTCAACCCTACTGGTGCTCTTCCATGATTTGGAGTGCACAAGTGTATGCTCAACTGGCTGATTGTTTTTCTTAGGGCAAATACAAGCACACAAAACCCTCACTCACATAGCTTTTCTTACAAACCCATAGCTATCTCTGCAGCTATCCTTCCAATGAATATCCTATTATCTAAAATAAAAATCCCTCCTTCCTACCTTCTTACATCCAAAAACAAAGCAAAATATCTTAATACCTATCCATTAAAAATGAAACCTTACTATATCCCAAGGACCCTGCTCTCATCAGACCATAACACGTTTTCCCACATGCTTTTGGGAGATTTGATGTATTGTTTTGCAAATTGTAACCGGGCCTGGATGTTTTTCTGTGTAAGAAAAGGCTTCCGTCTTGCAACCCCACCCCATAGTCCATACATATGATGAATACGGGAGATTGTTGTCACATGTTCTTTACAACAAGTACTTGCCAGAAATTCTTGCAGCTCCTTCGATGTTGCTGTAGGTCTCTTGGCAGCCTCCCTGACCAGTTTTCGTCTTGTCTTTTTATCAGTTTTGGAGGGACGTCCAGTTCTTTGCAACGTCACTGTTGTCCCATATTTTCTACACTTTTTGATGACTGTCTTCACTGTGTTCCATGGTATATCCAATGCTGTGGAAATTTTTTTTGTACCCTTCTCATGACTGATACCTTTCAACAATGAGATCCCTTTGATGCTTTGTAAGCTCTCTGCGAACCATGGCTTTTGCTGTAGCAGGCAACTGAGTAAATGTCAAGAAAATCCAGGAAAATCCTACTAGGACAGCTGAACTTTATTTGGAGTTAATCAGAGTTTCTTTAATTGATGGCAGGTGTGTACCCAAGAAGACTGAATGCTGTAATTAAATCAAAAGGTGCTTCAACAAAGTATTAGTTTTAGGGTATGCACACACGACAAAGTTTTAGTTTAAGGGTGTGCACAGTTATGCAACCAATGTATTGTATGTTTTTTTATTTTTTTATATTTTTTTCCCCCTAACAGATTTGTTTGTTGTTCAATTTAATTGTACAGGGTATAGGGCCATTAAAGGTGGGAAAAGTTTTGAAATGATTTATTACGGTGTTCTTTTTTTATATCACAAAAACCTGGCATTTTAACAGGGGTGTGTATACTTTTTATATCCACTGTCTGTAAATTGTAATTCACTGCCTATTGCTCTTTAGATTTACAAACTTTCTTTTATTATAAAACAGTTTACTTCCTATGCTTTTACTGTTATCATCCTTTTGTTTCTAGTGTGGTATAATTTTGCAACTACTGTATGAGATCTGTTCATAGGTTAGGTTCATAGGTAGGTACTAGACTATCTGCCTGAGGGCATTTATAAGCCTAGCCAGAGTGTGTCTGCTTTTGCCACCCCATTGATTAATTAACTGATCCTCAAGCAGAGCCAATGAAGTGATCCCAGGGGTGTATTTTCTGTTACCCATCCGCTTGTCTAGGTTTCTCTTGAAGAGTGTTAGTGAGGGGCTCTGCCTGATGTAATTTGGAATTTTGTTCCAAAGCATAGGGAGTCACTGTGACAGGAATCTATCCCTCCAGCATGTTCTATTTATTGTTGTGGTGAGGTTTAGCTCACTAGACCACGTGGCTCGCAGTGACTTGGATTTCTTTAGGTGGAGCATGTCCATCAATTCAGAGTTGGACATGGCTTTGTAAGACAAGCAGAGATCACCTCTAAGTAAGCGATATGCCACTGAGTATAGCCAGAGTTTTTTCAGTCAGGCTGCATAGGACATATGTTTGAGACCAGTAATCCTCTTGGTGAGGTACTTTTGTGGTCTTTCCAGCTGTTGGAAGTGTGTTGTGAGGTACATCCCAAATGGGGCATTGTACTCTATGATGGGTCTAATGAGTGATGAGTAGAGGGGCACTATAACCTCTTTATTTCTAGATGCGAACCCTTTAGTAATTAGATGGGCCACATAAAAGGATTTCCTAACTTCTTTGGCAATATGATTGTCAAAGGAGAGATTACTATCTACCTGGGTCCCCAGATCTCTTATTACATCTTCTGTATTAAGGGGGCTGCCACCTATTTGGTAATTCATGGGTGTTTTGTTTTTCCCAAATGGAATGACTATGCATTTTTTGGCATTTTAGCTTGAGGCCATAACTTTGACACCAGGTGCCCGTCTCAGTAAGGCCCTTTTGGAGGATGTCCATGTCAGCCGGAGAGTCAATTATGGCTCCCAGTTTGAAGTCATCGACGGACGTGGTTAGCCATAGTCCTCCTGTGTTTGCCTGTACTTCTGAGAAGTATATGCCGAACAGTAGGGGTCCCAGGACCGAGCCTTGTGGGACACCACTTGTGACTGGTTTAGAGTCAGACCTGGAGCCCGCTATTCTTACCGTGTGAGTTCTGTCTGTAAGCCAATCGGCAACCCATCTCGTGACGTAGCAGTTTATGTTCAGGCTGGTGAGTTTTTCTGTAATACCCGAGTGGGGAATGGTGTTGAAAGCCTTGGCGAGGTCAAGGTAGGCTGTGTAAACCACCTTTCCCTCGTCTATGGCCTTGGTGATTATCTCGAAGAAGTCAACCAGGTTTAGTAGGGATGATCTGCCCTTAAAGCCAAACTGGGTCGGGTCAAATGTTTGGAGGTTCCCAATGTCTTTGTTAATGAGTTCCATAATGATGCGCTCCATAGCCTTGCAGACCAGGCTAGTAAGGCTTATGGGGCGATAGTTACCAGGGTCAGTTGTGGCCTCTCTTTTCTGGAAAGGAATAACCTTTGGTGTGCAGCATTCTATGGGCACATAGCCTGTGGAGAGGCTGAGGTTGAACAACGTGTTTAGGTGGGGGGTTAGTTCATTCTGTAGTTTGTGCAAGACGCAGCCTGGGACACCATCTGGTCCCACTGACACTGTGTTTTTGGCTTTTGAAAGGGCTGTTTTCACCTGTGTGTCTGTGATTTTTGGGGCACTACACTTTTCCAGTATTGTTGTGGGCCCTTTTGGAGGTGAGAGGGGGGTGAAGTTTGCACTGAATCTATCTGCCAGGATGTTGGCAATATCAGTAGATTCAGTATATTTTGTGCTATTCTGCACTAGTTCAGTGCATATCTGCAAGTTGCCACTTAGATTCATAACATAGCTAAAGAAGGCTTTGTGATTATCTTTTGAATCCTTGGCTATTATTCTTTCGAAGTTAGCCTTGGATGATTTCATGAGGGACCTTAGTTTTCCACTTGTATATCTCAATTGTTATTTAATGTTTTAATTGTTTTGTATAATTCGGAGCTTTTCTCCCTGGGCCTCTGCTGTAAAATATTGTGAGCTTAGTCAGACAGTCATGGTCAACAAATGTAAAATAAATAATAATCCATCTCATATAAATGTCATTACTGCAAGGTTTAGCTTTACACACTGTACTATTTTTCCTTTCAGAATACCGTCTACTGTGTTTTTGTCCTGTAAGAGCACAAACTATATACACACATAAGGTACCTGTAAACAAACATATTGTTTACTTTAATAAGTAATGAAAACAACAAAGATGTGTGCTATACTCTCCAAGGTACCACGAGTTAAACTTATCCTCTGTTTGAAATAATTTAATTTATTCCTCTTATTTCTTTATCAGCTGTTTATCTGTTTCTTTATTTATTAATTTCAGTTGATAACCATATAAGTGGAAGGCTGACAGAGCCTTTTGAATCAAAACCTGAGCTCCATGGTGCAAGATATAAACAGAAAACTGTAAATAGAATAAAGAATTATACCACTTCCTGAAAGAATGTCAGTTTGGCAAAATTCAGAAGTGGAATCCAAGCAAGATGATAGTTGAAAAAATATAAGAAATGGAAATGAGGTCAAACTATAACTATAACTTTGCATGTAAGAACAGCATTATTGCTCATGTCTGAAATATTTGTATGTATGTACATCTGTAAAATGTGTAAATATAAATATGCTGTTTAACAGAGTGGCTATGTTAAGTATAGACAGATCTCTCCATTTTTATTTTGTTTTTAGTTTTATGTGTAATGGTGTTCATACCTCCCAACTGTCCCGAATTACTTGGGTTTAACTGAGTTTTGGGGTCCAAATGAAGGGGTGCCACGATTCCCATGTGGCACCCCTTCATTCTCGATTTTTTCCATGTTGTTTACATTTTTCGCACTGTTTCTGCTGACATCATCGCGTGTGTGATGACGTCCGCACTGCAGTGCTACCAGCCTATCAGAATTGAGCTCAGATCCAGAACTGAGCTCATTTCTGCCTGGCGCTCAAATGCTGTGAGTGGGAGCAGTTATGGATCCGGTAATAGTTACAGCAATGGCTGGCGAACACATATGCTGTGAGTGGGAACTGTGGGACGGATATCCTGGCTGGCTGAAGAACTGGTAAGGAGTATGTAACAGCGACGGCTGTGTGTGTGTATGTATGTATCGGGCCCGGGAGTGTACCATAGTGGATATAGCAAGAGTTGTTAATACTTGTACTGTTTTATAGTCACTTTAATATTCTTAAAATCAAATTACTTTAAGCAAATGCATTTAATCTGTTGAAAGATTAGATAACTTCAGGTAAACCTACAAATAATTATTGACCTATAACTTGTACGGAATGCAAGGTTTGGGGTGTGTTCCATAAGCTATGCAAATGGGCTGCATGAAATAACTTCAACACACGTTCCATTCCACATATTTTGTGTCTTTCGGCTTTTCCCGGTTAGGGGTCGCCACAGCAGAACTCCAGTCTGCTAATGACTGACTGTAGATTTTTACGTGCCGAGTTGCCGGCCCTGACGCACAACCTTCAACGAAGGCACGCCCATTCATGCATGTCTCCACACAGAAGACGCTCTCTGAGAATCGAACAGGACAACGTCTTACTGTGAGGTGACAACACTACCGCAGCACCACCACCTATCTATATAAATATTATGTTAAAGATGGTTTTACCTTGGAGTAAGGGCAATTCTCCAACAAACTGCTGCTCATATTGTGTGTTTGCATGTTACAATTGCTGAGATATTTAAATCTATGAGTTTTTCACGAGCATTTTAACTTTGCTGAAATCTGTTAAATAGGTGTATTGTATATCATTATTGTTTGTGGATAATGTTGGATTTACCCATATTTGGTGCAACTAATCACAACTAGCTATAGGTAAATCTGTAGTTCCTATACACAGATATGATTTACTGTGATTATACAATGGCCTTATTAAAAAAAAAGCTTGATACATTTGTAAAATAATGGTACTGTATTAGAGAACTTAACTTTTGTTCCATTGCTGCTTCTCACTGATTAACAATGGGTGATGCCTTGGTGGTACACTTAGTGTTCATGCACACACTTATGTATGTGAAGTCACTTCCACAGTACATCTGTTTTAGTAAAGCTGCTGCCAGTTTGTTTTTCCTAGAGTAGATTGAATGTGTACTCATCAAGCTGTGTACTCATGGATGCTCACACCTTACTAACACAGTGCAGGTGTGTTGAATATATGTTTTAATATACTATAGAGATTTCCAGGATATTTTTAGTGCAGAGAGGGTATATTTTATTTTTTTGTTTTTTAGGCTGCTAATTTAGATTCTCTTGTTAGTAGTGCAGAGAAAATGAGCTGTATTTTAAATCTACAATGATTTACAGTGGCAGCAGTTTGCTCTTGTTTTGAGCTTTTGGAGCAGGCCTCATTCTCTGGGTAATGCTTGATTTACATTGACATGTACTAATGAACAACCAGTCACATTCATGCTTTTTAATTACTAATCATCTTTCATGGTATAATTGGCAATATAAAATTGAGTTTATGCCTCACAATCTAATTTATGTTACCATTTGAAAACATGAATTTCTGCAGAACCATTTTGCTGTTTACACATTTTAAAAGAATTTATGGCTCATGTGTTACTTATTTCTGTTTGAAGCATGCTTTTATAATTCGATATTGTCAGAAATGGCTCCTGGCAAACCTTTAAAAGTATGCATTAGTCAAGGTCTGCATCTTTTAACATCTGTAAGATGTGATTGAGTTAATGTTTGTCTTATTATGATTTCGTTTTAAAGTTTCAATTGACAATCCTGGATAACTAATATTTCTACAGATTTTTTAAGGAAAATGCACAGTCTGATATGTTTATTTGGTACCAGAACCAAGCCTGACAGGATATGTATTTCATTATAATGCAGAGAATTTTTAAGAGCTAAATGCAATTGAATATTAATGTCAAATTTCTAGCTTATATGCAGCTATAGTTTGATTTCTAACTGTATGCAGATTGCAGTTCTCTTAATGTCCATGTGAGTATCCACATGTTGGTCCAGTTTCCCACCACCTCTAAAGCAGTCAGGTATATGTCTTAGAGAATTCCCCTTTTCTGGAACAGGTTCCCCATCTGTGTGAAGCAGAGCTTTTCCCTAACCCTATTCAAGAGAAACCTGGACTAGTGCATGGAAGTTAGAAATGCACCCCAGGTCTAGCACCTGTATCTCTAAGGGAGAGAGGCAGCCTGCCACTATGTTTCTTGTTTTGTGTGCAAGAGGATCCAATGATTTGAAAACAGTGCAAAGGTAATCTTTATCTACCACTGGGCAGATGCATTTTCCTTGGATGTGGTGTGTCTTTCATTGCTGTTTCAATGAAAGTGAGTTTCAAGGGCCGAGAAGTTTTAATGCAAAGTCTATTTTCATTGTGAGCCAGTATTGGCTTTGTTTAGCAGCTTTGTTTAGCAGATGTCTATTAGTGTCTGTGCATTGTGCTATAAAATGTAAAAATAGTCTAAATAATCATTGTAGAAGTAAAGCAGTATGCACACATTAGTGCTTATGGTAAATGGGGCAAAATAGACCGGTAATGGGACATTAGAATGGCTGCAGGAGGACTCTGGTGCCATATTTTGGTTGTCTATTCTTTAGTTTGTGTTTGAAAGTTGGTATCTCACAATTCCATTGGAGTGGGTGGGGTTACATAATTATGTATGAAAATTTGATGTTAATCAGTGTACAGATTTGTACCTATTTTTCATGGGCCTTGTCCAGATTTTTGATTTTTCCAAGTTGAGAGGTATGATGGTGTTCCTTACACTAATGAATGTATATTATAGATGTCTTACATTGTTGTGATTCATCAGCAAATTGTCTCTTTGCAACAAAATATCAAACTTGCGTTTATTTGAAATTTACACTGTTTCACTGTAAACCTATTAAATTATATCTATCTATGCATAGGTGCGGGAACCACAGAGTGGGGGGGAGGGGGCAACACCCACAGCTGTAAGACCTATAGGTGGACCAATGCATGCTAACGTAAATTCAAAAACACAAAAGTGCGTGGAAGTTGTTCCACATCAAAGTTCTGTTTTTGTATGAAGACTTAGCAAGCTCCATTTTCAGATGCAGGTTTGTGTGTGTCTGTGTTGTACTGTTGCATTTGTGGTGGTTTCAGCTTCAGCTTCTAGTCTGCAATTTGTTTCAAATGCCTCCAAATAGCTCCAATGCAGCAGTGTCTAGCCATAACTCAGTTGTTAAGATTTGAGCTTATGGCTTAAACTTTAGTCTGTCTGTTCCTCATAAAAGTTGTGGTTTTCTGGCTAACTGAGGATTAAAGTCACTAAGTAATGAGTAATGACAGAGCTGAGAGTTTTTGACTTCATAACTTTTGATAAATGCACTCTAACATAACGTTTGCTATTTAAGCAGCTTTCTAAGTTTACAGGATCGCTATTTAATACCTGTTCCTGATTTTGGACCTTTGTTTAACTTCCCAATTATTTTTGTCTCTGTCCAGACTTATTGTGTTAAGATGTTGAGAGGTATGCACCTAAGACTTCATATTTGATTTTGTATAACACAATGGTTACTACTTGGTGTCTATGGCCATCAGCATTGTAATTTGCGGTAGCCGGTAGGGTTATTGCTATGGATGGTGCTTCCTTTGTTTTTACTGATTGCTTGTGTTCTTCCTGTACAGTTATTGCTGATGTTGATTTTTCAAGCTGGGTGTGTGTATTTTGGGGAAGAGGAGGTTGGAGGTAACATTGTTGAAATTATATGGCAGTTCAAGTACAGACGTTAATATTCTATGCATATACTGACGAGGAACTGCACTCAAAAAGGCACATTATATATTTGCATTCCATACGGGTTTACCCATAATGCATTGTGATTTTACTAAACTGCAAGATAATTATATTTTTTCACCTGAAAAATGCTTTTATAGTAAATGAAGCAGTTCTATGCCTTTCAATGCCATTGCTTGTTATGAAGCAATAACTATTCAAAACAAATATAAAGGATACTGCTCTCCACTAGTAAAATAAATATAGAAATACTGAGGTCTATATACTGGCTGTTCAATCATTTAGCTATGTATCTTTAGACAATGTATGTGTAGAAATATAAATTACACAGCCAGTGCTAATGTTAAGGAGTAGAGATAAATTCATGATTCATTTTCTCTCCATCATCAGTATACATGTGTCTGTATATATATATATATATATATATATATATATATATATATGTGTGTGTGTGTGTGTGTGTGTGTATGCATGTATGTATTTATATATATAATGTGTGTGTGTGTGTGTGTGTGTGTGTGTGTGTGTGTATTATTAGGGTTAATATAACAAAAACTCTTCAGATAAATCACTTCCTTCGCTATTTAAATCCAACAGTATTGCTGGTGCCAATCTCAACTTTATGTTCATATCTAAAAATGGAACTGAAGTAAAAAAATGGTCTCTGCTTGTCTTTCACCTGTCTGAATCTAAATTAATCACATGATCTGTTAGTCATCATTTATAATATTTAATTATTTTTATATCTGCCACGTTTTTCTCTAGCTTTTATTCCTGTCATTTTTCTCCCCAACCACTTTTCTCCTTTATGATGTTACCATACCTGAACCGTCCAGATTTTTGGCTTATATTTTTGGTCTGTTCCTCATAAAATCTGTGTTTTTCTGGAAAATCATTGAATATTGAAGTCATTAAATAATAAATAATGTCAGAGTTTTACATTTCAGACTTCATATCCTACAAAAAATGCATAATAATACAAAACCTGTTATTCAGACCACTATTGTTTGTATTGCTGGAGCTTTTCTCCTCGGGTCTCCACTGAAAATGGGCCATTGGCTCAGATGAACTAACCCGGTTAACAAATGTTAAATAATAATAAGTATATAGGAGCAATATTTAAAATCTGTTCCTATTTTGGGGCCTTGCTTCCTCCCATTATTTTGGTTTTGTCCAGATTTCTTGCTCTGACATGTTGCAAAGTATGGATGTTACCATCTTTTTTTCTTTTTTAGCTGTTCCATTTTAGACTTTGCAATTCTTCTTCTCTCTCTCCCACTACATATAGATTAATAGGTTTATAGTTATATACTTACTATAGTTATATACTTCACTAACTACTACCAGGGCATTTATAAGTCTGTCTGGGGTTCTAAACCTCTTCTGCAACATCAACAGAATGGTTTTGTGGGACAGGTGTATCTCACAGAGGATACCACTGCTCTGGAACATACTTCCCATCTGTGTAAAACAAAGTTCATCCTTGTCCAAGTTCAAGTGCAACTTGGTTCTGTGGATGGGAAACAGAAAATTTACCCCAGGACTGCCCCCTGTACTATTAATGGACAGAGACAGTTCCTAAATGCTTTGGCCGATTAGTAGGACCCTCAAATTATCTACAGTATGATTCCAGTTATTCTTATTAGAAAAAGTGATAACAATGGTGCTTCCCAGTCTCACTTTCTGGGGTCCAGGGGTGAGCCAAACTAAGTAAAAGACAAAGCACTATACCCACCATTAGAATAGCTGTAGATGGTGTCAAACAGAAGTTACAACACTTCCGAATACTACTGGGTGGGGGTGGAGGGTTGCATTCATAACTTATGTCTCAATTTGTGCACGAGAATGGAATGTGTCATTAATTTTTATTTTCATGATAGGAGGTGGAATTATTTACACATTCTGTTTTGCAGGCAGGTTGACGCTAGGAAATGACTGAAAGTTGCAACATTGTAAGATCGAAGCAGCAGAGTCCTGCTGTTGTAGTATGTGATGCAATCTGTTTTTGTATCAACAGGGATTGACTTTTTCTATAGTTCATTCTAGTCAGCTCCTTACTATCCAGAGATATATTATGTGGCATCTTTTATTTTCTGACTGTGTATACTATACCCTGTTGTTAGGCTGCAATTCTTTTTTTCCCCTTCTGCTCTTTTCCGCTCACCATTTTATATCTGTAGTACCTTTCAACTCTCAAAGTCTGTTATCTGGATTAGTCTCTCTCTCTCTGTCTCTCTCCATCTCCCCAGATTGTTCCTGCCTAACCCTATAATATCTCTCTCCTATCATTGGTAGGGTCTTCCTTTTCCTTTTGGACTGAGCCTAGTGGCTTGTCTATATCATTGTGTGCCTGGAAGTGAAGGGAAAGGGGGTGACAATGGTCCAGGCTTTCTTGAGTCTTCCTATGTCCCTGGTGGTTGGTTAAGATTTCCCACTCCCTTGGAGAGGTATTGTCTAGAGATGGTCAGCTTCCTAAAGTGACGGTGCATGCACACTTGTGTTGGGATGGCTTGCTTTGTATTAGTAAGTGAAATGTTTCATAAGGCATCCTTTTCCTCCACCAGGAGTTAAACAAGTGCATTTAGTTCTACACCTCCCTCTCTGATTGTACAGTAGACTGGGGGGGGGGTGCTTCTGCCTTTCCTCTGGCCAACCATATTGACAACTTTATCTTGTCACCTAGTCCAGGTTGGAAATGTGCAAACAGCACTGATTTGAGTGTAGCACCCAATAAATATTTGCTCTTTTAAAAACTGCTATCTAGAGAAGAGTTTGTCATGAAGCAAAGCTGTTTTTACTTGCCTAGGTTGTGTTAAAATCCAGGTGTATTTGAGGGCATGCATGCCTCCATCTTGATCTTGCTTGCATGCCATTGTGTGCTTTAGCATGTTGGAGTTACTGGAATAGAGGACATCTGAGAAAACTAAACTCCTGAACACCTTGTCGCTGCACCAATATGTTGGGAGTTGTATGATTTCACTGCAGTGAGTTTTTAAAATAAGCTGGAAACTGCTATAACTCTGACTGTTGGTGTCCTTCACTATGCAGGCTTCAAAACATTGAGCTATGTGGTTTTAGATGTATGCTGCAGCCTTTAGCTATTTTTTAAATGTAATGATGTTCAAACAGTATCAGTCTGTTAATTATTTCATTATAAGCCTCCGCATTTGATTGGTTGACTTGTCTTCGACTTGTTGCCACCCTTCCTGAAATTGAAAAATTAGCACTGGTTGGCTGTGTGTGTGTGTGTGTGTGTGTGTGTGTGTGTGTGTGTGTGTGTGTGTGTGTGTGTGTGTGTGTGTGTGTGTGTGTGTGTGTGTGTGTGTGTGTGTGTGTGTGTGTGTGTGTGTGTGTGTGTGTGTGTGTGTGTGTGTGTGTGTGTGTGTAAAAGGTGTTGTACTTTAAAGGGGGTGGATGCTGCAGTCCTGAGAATGTTATCTTTGGCAGAAATACCTAGTAACTATGAACCTGTTATCAGTTTGTTATCCATTCTCTATTGCAATATTACTAACTTAGCATTTTTAATGTAGCATAGGCAATTTATTCTTCAAGGGCAACAGCTACTTTATTTGTAGATGAAACAATGAAATATAAAGTTGTTTCCTAGCAGCAACCTCTTCATTAGTTGGAGATGCCTTTAATGTGGAATTATTTAGATGACTTGCTTCTGCAGAGATATTGCATATTTACTGATATTGATGGATTGTAATGACAGAAGTTGAATGGCTTTTTATGATTGTAAATGGTTACTTTTGTCATAGGTTCATACATTTTGCTTCATTGCTTACTAGAAGACTGTTCAAAACTACAAATTTAAAATGCAGTCTAACTGGTGCAGTATTATACAAGGAATATAATTTAATACAATCACGAATGTGAATCAAAGAATGCATACATGTACGCATGACCCTAAAATGTGTTTTGAAAACAGCCCAGAGGAAAGTGAGAAGGGCTGAAAAATCATAGGCAAATTTTAAGCTTTACTCTTGTTACCAAAGCAATGGATGAAGGTAAAACAGTTCACACCACATTACCTTGACCTGGCCGAGCCTTTTGACACAATCCCCCTACTCAGGTGTAATGCAAAAGATGAATAATGTAGGAGGAGCAAACATTTGCTTCACTAGCTGTATTGCCAACTTGCTCACAGGATGTAGGAGATCAAAATAGGGGAAAGAGACCAGTCACCAATGGAGTCCCCCAGGGTTTGGTGCTGAGACTTTTTTTCTGTTTGGCATATACATCTCAAAAATAAAAGGAAATACCAAAGGGCTTTGGCCGGCTAAGTTTGAGATGACTGCAAGCTAGGAGCAGTTATTGAATCCCCAAATGACTTAACCATCATGCAGGAAGGTTTGTCCCAAACAATAACTGGTGTCAGAATCATGACAATGCCCTCTGAGAACTGACCCAATTGTTTGGCATTTGGGAACTTGTGTGTCCAGTGACCTAACTTTTGACCAACATGTGCCCAGAGTCATAAGAAAGCATTTCTATATGGTACAGCTTATAATCAAATTGATTGTGACTAGATCTAGAGATGTTGTTGTCCCCCTTTACAAAGCTCTCATTAGGTCAATCATTTTGTATAATGCCCACTCTGGCATGTATCTGTCTAGCCCCATGCAACAACTGGAATACATTTAGAGATACCTTACTTAAAAGGATACAAGTCTTAAACAATAGGTCTTGCATGGACCACCTCAAAGATTTATTACTATACACAGTATCCTACAGAGTGCTTAGGAAGTGACATGTCTGGCACAGAAGGCATCCTCTGACTTAATACAGATGGACCTACTGAACATCAGTATGTCAAATGGCATCAGAAATACTCAGTCCAGGTATCTAAACTGAATGTTGTGGAGAGATGGATATATACCACTGCCACAGTGGCTACCACTGTTGCAGAACAGACTATCCATAAAAATAAAACAAAGCTCATCCGTCCATATTCAAATGCATCTTGGATCTAAGGATGGGTAATAGAAAATGTACTCCAGGGTTGCCCCTCATGCCACTAATGGAAAGTGGCAGTTCCTAAATGCTGCATCCCTTACATGGGTCCCCTCAAATTATCTATGGAATGATTACAGTTATTCTCACTAGGGCTAATATACAATTATCAGCCATGGGATAGGTAAGACCAATCAGAAAATGTTAATTCAAGAATCAAGCACCAAAAGGGAATTGGCTAAGCTTAAAAAGTCCCCCAAGTGAACCTATGTTGTGGTAGTGAATAGTTATAAAAAAATTGCCCTTTCTAGATCACTAAGTGCCCCTTTCACCCCCCCCAGTCTTCAACAGATTCCAGCGCCCATGTATCTATGCCTAGATACGATAGTTATATAACAGTCAATTAAATAAAACCATGACTTTACATGGAACCTGTGTGTCTGTTTGCTTGTTTATTTATTTTGTAAAATAAATGAAACTACAATTTCACGTGGAATATGTGTGTCTGTTTACTTATCTCTGTATGTATAAAGTTGTACTGGCTAGTTCTAATTAAAAACAAAAAGGTTTGTCTACTGTATAGGAATATACATGCAATAACAGCCATTAATTTCTTGTGATTTCATGACATTTCAGTTATAAATGAAGGCATACCTCTCAACCTTATAGTGCAGAGAGAGAGAAGCCTTGACAGAAGCATTTAATTGCCTAAAGTAGTTACCAAAGGCCAAGATAAAAGAGTAGATTACAGTAACTGTACTCAAAAGTGTTACACGACAGCAATAATGCGCAAGAAGAAGACATAGTCCATATGACTTGAAGATGACTAGTTACTCCCCAAGAAATACCCTCTACCACTTAACCTCCCTATTGTTACTAAAGCACGGGTCCTCACTGCACTCTCCAGAGGTAAACACACTGCAGCAATGAGCCCTGATAATATCCAAGGATGTCTCCTATTTAGTTTGAAAAATGACTCCTCAAGCCAACTAGAATGTCTATTCAGTCACAACCTCCAGCCAGGCTTCGGTCATAGGAAATGTAGAACTGTAACAGTCATCCCTCTACATAAAGCTGGACCATTAACAGACCCAGGGAACTACAGACCCACCGGGCTGCGTCCTACATGAACTCCAAGAAGAGCTAAACCCAAACATAAAACTACTGCTCAAGTCTCAGCCTTACTACAAGATATGTACCCAAAGAGTGGCGTACAGCAACAGTGGTCCCTCTCCACAAAGGTGGTGCCTCAATGGATCCTGGAAACTATCGCCCCATAAGCCTGACTAGCTTGGTCTGCAAAGCTATGGAAAGGATCATCATGGACCTCATAAATAAAGATATTGGGGACCTACAGACACTGGATCCTACCCAGTTCGGTTTTGTTAAGGGCAGATCCTCCCTCTTAAACCTGGTTGATTTTTTTGAAACAGTCACCAAAGCCATTGACAAGGGGAAGGTGGTCCACACAGCCTACCTGGACCTTGCAAAAGCCTTCGATACAATACCCCACTCGGGCATTATAGATAAGCTCACCAGCTTAAATATAAACCCCTATGTCACTAGATGGGTTGCAAACTGGCTCAAGGACAGAACCCACATGGTTAGAATTGCTGGAGCCAAGTCAGACTCCAAACCAGTTACAAGTGGCATCCCACAAGGCTCAGTCCTGGGACCTCTCTTGTTCGGTATATATTTCTCAGAGGTACAGGCCAACACAGAAGGACTGTGGCTGACCAAGTTCGCAGATGACTGCAAACTGGGCGCCATAATCGACTCTCCAGCTGACACAAGCATCCTCCAAAAGGGCCTCATAGAAACAGACAACTGGTGCCAGAGCCATGGCCTCAAGCTAAACGCCAAAAAGTGTATAGTCATCATCTTTGGCAAAAACAAAGTGCCCACAAATTACCACATAGGTGGTAATCCATTAAGTACAGAAGAAGTAATTAGGGATCTGGGGACCCACATTGATAGAAATCTCTCATTTGACAACCACGTGGCCAAAGTGGTTAGAAAAACATTTTATATAGTCCACCTAATCATGAAAGGATTCACATCTAGATCAGGGGAGGTCATCGTGCCTCTTTACTCATCCCTCATCAGGCCCATAATTGAGTACAATGCCCCTTTTGGGATGTACCTTACCAGACACCTGCAGCAACTGGAAAGACCCCAAAAGTACCTCACCAAGAGGATCAAATGGCTCAAAAAGATGCCATATGCTGCCCGGTTAAAGAAACTCCAGCTCTACTCAGTGGCATACCGCCTGCCTCAGAGGCGACCTGTGCCTGACGTATAAAGCCATGTCCAACTCGGAATTAATGGACATGCTGCACCTCAGAAAATCCAAATCCCATTGAGCTATGTGCTCGAGAGACTTGAACCTCAGCACTGAAATAAATAGGACATGCTGGAGGGGCAAATTCATAACCCAGAGGCTCCCTTCACTCTGGAATAAAATCCCAGTCCAGGTTAGGCAGAGTCCCTTTTTGACCTTCTTCAAGAGGAATCTTGATGAGTGGATGGGAGATCGTAGGTTTACCCCGGGTATCACTTCTGTGTCACTGTTAGACAGAGGCACAGTATAAAAAGGGAATAGCAAAATTAATTTAAAATGGGTGGCGAAAGCCAAACACACTCTGGCTAGGCTTATAAATGCCCTAGTTAGATAGTCTAGTATGAACCTATGAACCTATGAACCTATAAGTTGGGCTAGTCTTATATACAAGGCCATGGAAAAAGTTATAATGGCACTAATAAATACACAAGAAATCTACAAACACTGGACCCATCTTAGTTTGGGGTTGTCAAAGTTAGGTCACACTTACTAAACCATGTGGACTATCTTGAGAAGGCCAGTTTGAGCCATGGATGATGGGCAAAAAGGGCATACTGCCAACTTCAACCTGGTAAAGGCATACAATACACTACCTCACTTAGGAATTATTGACAAACTCAAAAATTTGGACATAAATCTCTATGTAACCCAATGGATATTCAAATGCTCATGGGTAAGACACATGAAGTTAGGATGGGGGAGTCCACCTCCACCAATAGGCTTGTTAGTAGTGGTGTCACAGGACTCAGCACTTGGACCTCCCCTGCAAATTATAACAGTGATAACACTCTCCTAAGAGTAGACCTAGTGGTAAGGGACTTGATTACTCAGGTTGACAGTAACCTGAAGATTGATCACCATGTGCCCATGGTGGTGAGAAAATCCTTCCATGTGGGGCATGTTATAAGTTATAGCATGGCATCCAGATATAAGGAGATCATAATCCCATAACCCCACAATCCTTAGCCCTCATTAGACCAATAATAGAGTACTCTTATGCATGTACCTGACCAGGCATGTGTAACAACTATAGTGGCCACAGACATTCCTCATTAAATAAAGGGTGTAAATAACATGTCCTACGAGGAAAGCACAAAACCCTTGCCCCTGTACTTAGTCTTCTACAAACTACTGAGAGGCAATCTACACATAGCCTACAAGGCCTGCTCAGATCCAGCCCTGATGGATATGCTACACATCCACAAAACAAACAGCACAAGAATTATCCTATCTAAGAATATAAACTGCTTCTGTGACATAAGCAAAACATGTTGGAGGAACAGATGTGTGTTTGCGAGATTACCCTTTTTCCAGGAAAAGACTCCCCATTTATGTGAAACAGAGCTCTTCTTTAAGCTTATTCAAATAACATTTTGGACCAACAGATGGGAAATCATAAACTCATCTGTGTTTGTTACCTGTGGCCTTTATGGACAGCAGCGCCTTATAGAAGCCCAAAATTTCCTGATAGAAGATATTAAAAAAGAGGTAAATCAGAGGAAAGAAAAATACTTGCAGAAGAAAAACTGTAAAAACCTTCACCTAAGTGTCATGTTTAATCATAGCCTCACCTCAGGCTTCGTGCACACTGAATGGCACACAGCAACAGTTATCCCACTACACAAGGGGGGAATCCACCTTGGATCCCGGGAACTGCCACCCCATCAGTCTGACAAGCCTGATCTGCAAGGCCATGGAACGTATTATCATGGAACTTATAAACAAAGACACTGGAAACCTTCAAATACTGGACCCCAACCAGTTTGGGTTCGTGAAGGGCTGATCTTGTCTCCTGAACCTGATTGACTTCTTCAAATCAGTCTCCAGAGCCATGAATGAGGGTAAAGTGGTCCACGCAGCCTATCTGGACCTCGTCAAGGCCTTTGACACCATCCCCCACTCTGGAATCATAGATAGACTTACTAAGCTGGGCATTAATCCCGACGTCATTTGATGGGCTGCCAACTGGCTTACTGACAGAACCCACACTGTAAACGTAGCTGACTCCAACACAACAGTCAGGAAATACTTCTATGTGGCACACCTCATCACTAAGGGCTTTTCATTTAGAAAAAATGAGGTCATTGTCCCACTGTACTCATCCCTCATTAAACCCATTATAAAATACAATGCCCCATTTGGTATATATCTCTCAAGACATCTGCAACAACTGGAAAGGCCGCAGAAATACCTCACTATAAGAATCACAGGCCTAAAGCAGATGCCCTATGCTGACCACCTTAAAAAAACTCCAGCTATACTCTGTCACATCTCATCTACTCAGAGGCGATCTCTGCTTAACATACAAGGCCATGTCAAACCCAGAGCTGCTGGACATGCTACACTTAAAGAAATTCCTATCCCTCAGAGCCACATGCTCCAGGGATCTAAACCTTGTCATCACAATAAACAAAACATGCTGGAGGGATAGGCTCTTAACCCAGACTCCCCAGACTCTGAAATAGACTGCCCATACATGTCAAGCAGAGTGCCTCTTTGGCTCTCTTCAAAAGGAACCCTGACAATTGGATGGGAGAAAGGAAATTCCCCCCCTGGGATCACGTCAGTCGCCCTGCTAGACAGGGGTCCAGGAAAGTAAATATTGTGGGAAGAAATAGCCAGGGAATTGTTATGGCTGGGCTTGTATAGGCCCTAGAGCTGATAGCCTAGTACCAACCTATGAACCTATGAAATGCATTTTTGAGTCTATTAATACAACTGATCCATGAAAATCATTAGATAGACAAAAACGTTGGGCCATTTGGAAAAAAAGCAACCAAGGAACTACAAAACAATGAAAAAAAAAAAAAAAAAAAAAACAACACCTAGAGATTCTTGAAAGGCATGAAAAATATACATGGACATGGGAAAGAAAAAGATCTGATTTGCTGCAATATTTATGCAAAGGAGACAGCCAAAGCAATCATACCAGAAAGCATCTCCAAATATATTTGAAGAAAAATACGCACAGTGTATCCAGGTATGGAAACTTTTGCCACACCAAAAAATAAGATCACCAAGAGGGAATGTAAAACAGAAGATTAGTACAGTAGAAGTTAAACAAATAGAAGTTGACGTTATGGAATACTTCCAAAGTGAAGGATTTAGTGTAAAGAGTTTAACATAGTTTATGTCACAACATGATGGAACAATTAGCCCCCAAAGTAAGGAAAACAGAAAGGAAGAAATACAAATGTTTGAAAGTATAAGAACATTAATATGGTGCTATATGTTTGCAAAGGAGAGAGCAAAACAAATCACTACAAAAAGTGTCACCAGATATAGTTACAGAGAAATAAAGGCAAAGGCATCCGGATATACAAAATTCCACAATACAATAATAAAAAAAAATAAATAAAACAAATGGGGAAAGCAGAAAAAAGGATTAGTAACGGGAAGTTAAAGAAATAGAAATTGATGTTATGCATTACCTGAGACTTAGTGTAGAAAATCCTACAGTGGTAATGCCACAGCATGATGGAACAATGAGTCTAACAGATTAAGGAGAAACAGCTGGAACAGGAAGCATCTGATCACTTGCTACATGAGGATTCTCTACAGCTTTCAGTAAGAAATGAGTAAAAAAGTTCAGTTGGAGTTGCACAGCAAGGGAAGGAGCAAGAAACATTGACAACTCTGACACAGTCAATGTTGTGTAGCGATAGACAAGTGAATTCCTATCAGGAAGGAGCAACAGATGACAGATGATGCAGGATGCAGATGAAGAGAATATGGCACAGGAAGGTGTTCAGGAACTTTCCGTGGAATCTCTGCACCAAACGAAGAGCAAAGGTAACAGCTACTTTACTTAATAGAGATGGACAGACTTATGATCAATGAAAAAGCATATTACAGAAAGGCAATAAGACCCAAAATGTTAGAAATTCTGATTAAACAAATGAACACAGTAATTAAATCTGTCAACAGAAATTTATGTAATTTAACAGAAGTAAATAGGCTATATTAACTTGCAGCTAAATAACAGATAAAGTCTTACCACAAAAACACTGGGCAATAAGGGAAAGGAAGGGAAGAAATCAAATGCCAGCATGGAAGTACTGAATTGAGAAAACTATAAAGCAGTTAAGACAAGAAGTGTCACTGTTAATAGAGTACAGAAGAGGGAACAGATCAAGACAGATATTCAGAAAGATAGAAATACCAAAAGCAATGCACAGTATCAGGAGGGATCAGGATCTGTTGTGTACTGTCTTACATTATAGACTGCAAATAGCACAGGCAGAAAAACTTGGAAGATATGCAGATAAATATAAAGGAAATGTACAAAATAAGTAATTTATTGATGACCCAAACAAAGTCAAAATCATGGTCTAAAACTAAATACCAAAAAATGCATTACTGTATCTTTTGGGAAGTCATCTATGCCTGGGAACTACCACACTGACAATATGCACCTAAGACTTGGCCCAGTTGTTCATGATTTGGGCACTTATCTGGACAGTGACCTAACTTTTGACCAATATGTTCCTGTTGTAAGAAAGTCCTTCTATATTTCACAGATTATAAACAAAGGGATTGGGTCTAGATCTAGGGATGTCATTGTCCCCCCCCCCATTTACTGAGCTTTCATTGGGCCAACCATTGCATATAATGCCCCCTTTGGCATGTATCTGTTTAGACATGTACAACTGGAGCTCCCACAAAGATACCTTACTAAAAGGATACAAGGCCTAAACAACAGGTCCTACATGGACCGACCAAATTCCCTGCCACTATACTTGGTATCCTAAATACTCCAAAGACGTGACCTTTGTCTGTCATAGAAGGCATCCTCTGACCTATTACTAATGGATTTACTGCACATCAGTAAGTCAAATTGCATCAGAAATACTTTGCCTAGGTGTCTAAACCTCTTCTGCAACATTAATAGAACAGTTTGGAGGGACAGGTATATTTCACAGAGGATACTATTGCTGTGGTACAGACTCCCCATCCACATAAAACAAATTTCATCCCTGTCCATTTTTGAGTGCAACTTAGATATATGGATGGGAAAACAATTTACCCCAGAAGTTCCCTATGCACTACATTGGACTGTGTTGCCAATTTCATGGCCAGCTCCAAGTCTTATGAAAGGCTTTTTACAACATGTATCTAATACTCTAGATTAGTGAATATAGATCAGTGAGGAATTCTGCATTGTCAGCCAACAGCTGCAGTAGCACTGTTATAGTAATCAAAACTGTCATCTTAAGCATTCACATAGCTTGCCTGGTGCTCATTTTGTTAAGCTTTTTCAACAGAAAGTATATATTTATATTCTGCAACATGTTTCTACACAGAGAAATACAGTTCATACCTGAGCAACACAAAATAGTGACTTTTGCCTGCTGTCTGTATATACCTCCTCATGCTACTGATATATAAATATATTTGTAAATCTTGTGAAGAAATACCAATCCACAGTTCAGCCTACAAAGCATCATTAGATTGGAAGCCATTTATTGTCAGTTATACTTTTTACTTCTGGAATGTGATGCCAACGCTTTCAGGCTGAAGTCCCAAGGGATAACCTGAGGAGTCCAAACTGAAAAAAAATGAAAATGTATGTAACAATTCTTAACATCAAGGACTTTAAGGTAATCTCAGTACCTCCATGGTAGCTACTGTGCTACTCCTTAGCAGGCCATAAAGCAGTACATGCATCTTTGAATTATCATTGGATCATGCAGTTTCAAAATATGTAAGGGACTTTGGGTTACAACATCTGAAGCTAAGAACGATATAGTACTTGAGTGACGTATGTGGTTGTAACAATCTAACATATGATGTTTCACTACAGGAGAGATGCTGGATGTCTACATATTGACTGAATATTTAACAAAAACTGCAGTCACAGTGTATCTGACACATAAAGTTATTCCTTTATAAAGTTCTTGTTTTCTTTTTATTTTGATTTTTTTCATCTAGGTTAATTAACGCTCAAGGGATAGGATTGCTCTTATGCGATGTAAATTGGAGGGGAATACTAAACAAATATGTACAAACCATAATAAGTCTAAATATGTTTTTTTTTTCAGAATTATCAAGGTCATGTTAACTATCCATACAACAGAAAATAAAAAGTCCATTATTGTAAAGAAAATACCTTGAAGTGTGCACTGCTGGAAAGAGCAACTTGTCCCACTGTAATTTTAAATTAACTATTAGTCAGTGAAACTGAATTATGCTATTTAATGACCATTTATTTTCTTTTAACCAAACTGGATAAATAAGTCCATGGATTCCACGTGTAGGGCTTACCTAGAACTAGAAGGTGTTTAAGCAATTTGTTTATGCTATTAGTATTGTCAGGATGCAAATTCAGGCTCTGTTTTCCATTGTGCGGCAACAGCAGTTTTGCACAGCACATATCAAACCCACCAAAGATAATACAATGGTATTAGCAATTAACTGAAATGCATATACATGTACACATGTATGTACATATACAACTAACATAGTATCTCATGTGCTTAGTTCTGTCTTTCTGTGCAGGTGTAAACGTGCGTGTGTGCATACATATATATTTATGTATCTTTGTATACATAATCTACATATAATATCTCTCTCTCTGTCTCATGACAGATGTGTGTGTGTGTGTGTGTGTGTGTGTGTGTGTGTGTGTGTGTGTGTGTGTGTGTGTGTGTGTGTGTGTGTGTGTGTGTGTGTGTGTCTGTGTGTGTGTGTGTGTGTGTGTGTGTGTGTGTGTGTGTGTGTGTGTGTGTGTGTGTGTGTCTTAGACTGATCAGTGATTCTTGTCTATATGTGAATGTGAGAGCAGTGTGTGTGTGTATGTTGCAAGATCTAAGAGTAATAATATATTAAGCTGTGGTAGATATGCGGTATGTGGGACTCACCATCCTGCAAACACACTTACTTTTTATAAGAAGTTGACATAACATGTCATCAAAGAGTTGAGTTTATTGATGTCAGTTCTAAAAACCTTGTTTCATGGAACTTACACAGTCTCCCATGAGCACCTGCGCTGAGATGGCCTCTGTACAAAGTTATGGCTGTTACACCTGGATATCAAATAATCCTGTAATGTTCTAATGCAGCTGCTGTTTACATTTCATGCATTTTGCCTTTATAACCTATGTGGTCTCTGTACTTTGTCTGTACTCTGTCTGTGTGACAAATTTTCTATTTTTTTAATGCGTCTATCTGAGTCATCAATTAAACCATAGCCTATTTTTAGGTATTTGTATAATTAACCTTTTAAGCTCTGCCCTACACATTGCATGCCTTACATATACTGATAAATATTGTGCTTGTATTGTACTCCAATTTTTTTGTACATCATGAAATGTGGAAGAAAAAGGTACAGTTTAGATAAGAACATCTACTTAATCTGCCCAGTTTAGTCTGTATAATTATACATGTAAATAGATATAGATATACATAATATACTGCACATACAAAAAAACACAAAACACATATATATATATATATATATATATATATATTGAAGACTGGATGTCTCAATCTCCAAACTAATATGATATATGTCATTATCTGGTGTTCAAATACATATCTCTCTCTCTCTCTCTCTCTTGATATATATATATATATATATATATATATATATATATATATATATATATATATATATATATATATATATATATATATAAATATATATATATATATATATATATATACATATACATACCATGTGCATATGTATGTACTACTTACAGGGCATCAAAGGTGCCTAGTTCACTCTCTTTTTCTCTTTTTGTGAGTTTGTGCATGTATGTATATGTAGATATATAAAGGTATATCTATATACATACACACACACACATATATTACAAGATACAACAAGCCATCCTCTAAGGCTTCAACTCTAGACTGGATTCTCACAACTAAACCCAGTAATATCTATAACTATGGCACACTATCTGACAGCCTAAGTGACCACCTGCCCACTGTTGCTAACAGGTTTGTATGCAGTCCAGTAAAACATAACACATAAAAGAATGTGTGTAACCTATCTAGTTTTAATGTAGACTATTTTATCTAACACTCAAACAGTACAATTGGAATATTTTAAAAACCTGGCTCTCTATCAAATTGCTGGCACTTGGAATGTGATTTGCTGGCAAGCCCAAATAAAAAAGAGAGAGAAGAGAGAGAAGAGAGAGAGAGAGGGACCAAAAAATCCAGGAGAAAATCAAATCTCGAAAATTGCTCTTCTCCTTTAAAGTGCACCCCCCTATGTGGGGATGCAAGCCCTCACCACTCCTCAGACTTAAATATACCAACTCTGAGATTGCCATATCTCAGAGAAGAAATGGCATCTTGGAGTTAATATATGTAAGTCCATTCTTTTGGCTTTTTAGTCTCAGAGTTTTGTTACTCGCTGTAGCGGGGCCTGACATTTCAAAGGGTTACCTAAAAATCTTCCTTTAGAGGAAGTCAGCTTCAAATTTAACAAAACTTTTACCAATATACTGAATGAAGATTCTCCCCTCGGGAGAAAGAGTTAACCTTAATCCAGCAACATGACTATCTAAAAACATTTAGGCAATTACTGGCACTTAGCGACATGGCCAGGAAGGCATGGTTCACCAGCAAATCCCAGGAAAAATATCCTCACTACAGACACATGAGAAATAAAACCAAACATTTTCAACTAAATCGTAAGGTTGGTTACATGAGCAAATGTGATATGTGTCATTTCTGTAAATATATCAGAGAAGGTGATATGTTCATTATTAACAATATCAATATTAGAATTCATCAAAGATACAACTGTAGTTCTGAGAAAGTTATATATTATGCTATCTGCAACCACTGTTGTTACTATATTGGGAAAACTGATAGGAAGCTAAAAAAACGTATTTATGAGCACTTATACGATATTAGAACATAAAATGAAACAAATGCTTTATGTAAACATATTCATGAAAATGAAGGGCGTTCTTTCCATTTTTTTTGTTATTGACAACATTAAAACAGAAATCAGAGGTGGAGCCTGGTCATTACAATTAGAGAAAAGGGAGCTATACTTGCAGTTGCATCTAGATGCAGGCAACTGGCCAGGTCTGAATGAAAACATCTTGATTAGCTCCTTATTAAAATTAAAAGCAATAGAGAGATAATTTATATTTACATATATATTTTTCTACATGTATATTTTTCTACATGTAAATATATATTTTCCAATATGTGTATTTTATCTTTTAAAGTTTTTTATATATATGCATTTCTTGTTTATACAGTTTTATGCTTTTAATGCTGTGTTTTAAGGGGGAATGTCACTTTCTATCTGTTTATTGTGACGTATTTTAACTTGCCTTTAAAAAGGAAATTGTACAGTTTTTCAATTATCTGATGAAGTTTTGTAGACACGGGACGAAAGCACTTATCAGTATAGGCTTGGATTAATTTTATTGTTTTGATTTGAATACAATTTCATTTACATTACTTGGGCTGTGACTCATATTGTATGAAAACATTAGTGGAGTGGGGCCATCCAGCATCTTTGAATGGATGTTTTGTGTACTTGCGGTAGTTTTTGTGTTTTTCGCTATAACAAAAAACTCCATTACTTTAACTTACAGCAGGCCAAAATAATCATAAAAACATTCTGCTCATTTGTTCAGAATCTACTAAATCCAGGCCAGAATTAACAACCCACTCCTTCCCCAAAAACCACTTCATTAACAGTCACTAAAGACTATAACAAATACTTTCTTCAAGCTGTAACCTCACTTATCAAAGAGAACCCTACAATCAAACCAACTCACCTCCACCCACAAATCCTCATCAAAGCCCAGGTCTCACTCCTGTCCCTACCTCCGCCATAAGAAAATATCTCCTAAAGTTGAAAACTACAAGCTTTGCTGCAGATAACCTTCCTTCTGAATTTCTAAAAATTGCAGTTGAAGCTCTGTCATATCCACTATCTACACTAATAAACAAATCTATTTTAGAGTCTCTTGTCCCAGCCATTTGGAAGTAGGCATACATATTTTCTCTTCATAAAGCAGGACCCTCTGCTGATTACTCTAGCTTCAGACCAATTACCATTCTGTCACCATTATCTACAATATTAGAAAAGTGTACCAATTCCCAATTACTGAAATACCTTACTATAAACAATCTTCCCTGTAAAAAAAAAAAGAAAAAAAAAGACAACTTACTTTCTTGTCTGCTGCAAACAATCAGGTCCCTTGCTTCACTGAAGTGGACCTGATTGAGGGCAACTTACAGACAAGTTTTTAAAAAAAAATGGAAAAAAGTTTGTGATCGCACAGTGACATCATGCAGCCATGCAGACGTCTACCAGGTGCTGAGGAAGGACCTGAGGAAAAGGAGAAACTTGGAGCTGCTGCATGGGGGCTCTCATTTGCAGGGAGATAATCAGGGGTTTCCTTCAGCCTTTGGTTCTATGGGTGCCTAATGCCGGCTATGCCCACCATAGCACCACTACTGCCATATTTCACTTTGCTGATACCATTAATAGGGAGAGAAGTAACAGAATAAAAAAACATCAGAATGCCAGCAATGAAGAAAAAACCACCAGCTAGTAGACCAACGAGCTTTATGTATTTAAGTGATGTATGTATTTAAGGCAGGTGTATATTTCGAGATGTTATTACTCCTTGAAGACTGTCATAGTCGGAATGTTAGAGAGAGAGAAAATAAAGCTCGTTGGTCTATTAGAGAAATAACAGAAACCTATTGTCCTTTTTCTGAGACCTGTACAAAACATTCTATATCATCTCTCGCCATAAACTATTACTAAAACTCTCCTTCTTCTCCTCTTTCCTGTTCTGGTTTAACAGCTACATAACAGATTGATTCAAATCAGTCAAATGGCAGCAAGAATACTGATTTCTACTCATTACTGTAAAGTGCCACAAGGTTCCATACTTATACTCCTTCTGTCTAACATACTTATAAATAATCTATACACTGCTTCCAAGCATATCACTCTTGTACAATATGCAGGTGATTCTACACTCATCTGTACAGCGTCTAACCTACAAAAACTGCAAGATATTACTCAAGAATCCTTTACATCCATAGAATCCTGGATAGACAACTCACAACTTCTACTTAATCCTCCAAAAATGAAACCACTACTTTTCGGTTAACTATTAAAATCACGAAGGTCCACTTACCCGAATATGGAAACATCGACACGCATACGTTGAAATGCGAAAACACAGATTGTTCTGAAGTGCAAAATACAAAATGTTGAATTGTCATGGTTGGCCCTTCTGCGGTATAGCTCCGTAAGGTAAGTGTGCGATAGTTATGGACCTTAGGGTTAGGGTGCGTGTTAATGTAAGTGCATCGATAGTAATAGTGTACAATAGTTACGGACCTTAGGGTTAGGGTGCGGGTTAAAACAGACCTTAGGGTTAGGATGCAGGTTAAGGTAAGTGCATAGATAGATAGTAATGTATGTAAGGTTTAGTATAGGGTTTTGTTAAGTGTATGTGTGTGGGTTATTCATTTTGCTTGGGTATAGCTCCGTAAGGTAAGTGTGCGATAGTTATGGACCTTAGGGTTAGGGTGCGGGTTAAGGTAAGTGCATAGATAGTAATGTATGTAAGGTTTAGTGTAGGGTTAGAAGTATGGCTTTGGTTAGTGTATGCATGTGGTTTATTTATTTTGTTTAGATAGGTAGTATGTAGTGCGCAGTGGGATTGGACAACTATGGCGGTTCGAGATTTTGAATTTCGCGGTTTAGGGTGTTCGGTGTATTCACGGTTCAGGTAATATGTGTTGATGATTCTGTATTCACTGATTAGAACTTTTGCAGTTGTAATATAGACCCCTACTTTTCACCTCTAAACATACTCCTAAAGCAAAACTCTTGCCAAAATCACTTCATTAAATAACTCCCTGATTGAACAGGTCCCCTAACATCAAATACTTAGCAGTCATCATTGATGACAACATGAAATTTGACCTACACTTCCAAACTGTTATTAAAAAAAAAAAAAAAAAACAGCAAAAACTCAGCCTCTTATATAGAACTAAACCCTACTTAACAGACACAACTGAAACCATATCTAAAGAATACCTTCTATGTACCCTACTGTATGCCACCCCACTCTTTAGTAACCTACAAGCTTCCACACAAAATAAGCTAAAAAAATTCTACAGTGACGTAGCTTGCTTTTCTGCATATCACCCCTTCTGAATTCATCAATGTTCTGCCTTTAAACAACTAAACTTCCACATCACCTCCATTTTAGTCATCTACTACTAGCTCATACTCCAATATACTACACTGATAAGCATCCAGCACTAAAAGGCATGCTTTGCACTACCAACCTACCAAAGCGTCTCACTCTAAAGACAAACTCCTCTTTTCTGTCACTAAAGCCCAGAATGCATCTGGAGCCTCCTTATACTAAAACTCTGTAGCTACCCTCTGGATTGGCCTCCCACATGGTCTCAGGCATCCTGAAAACTAACAAACATTCAAAAACATCTAACAAAACACCTCTCAACATCCTAGCTCTGTAGTTGTATATCTCCAGGATAAGTATACTATTTCTGCTTTCTTCCTCTTCTTTTACTATACCGCTGCTCTCCTCTACTCTTGTTACCAGCTATAGATCTGTCTTCACCCACCCCACCTTCTACCTATGGCTTTCAACTTTCCACCACTCATTTCATTTACATCTGAAAATTAAATGGATGTTTTACCGTCTACACTTTGAAAAAAAACTCAGTATTCTGTGTTGTGACATCAATCCTGCTGCATAGTTATTGAACTATAACTGAATAGAATATAATTAGTATAAGAAGCTTTACTACTGTATGTATAGTTACCATTTTAACTATTTTGACATTGTAAAATTTAGTTTAATTGTATTCTGCCTGACATTGTTGATATTATATAACTTAAAAGATTTTGATTGCACTGCATTGATTGGAGCTTTTCTCCCAGGGCCTCTGCTGAAAAGGGGTCTTTTTTCCCAGCTGGGCTCTCCTGGTCAACAAATGTAAAATAAACATAAACCAAATCACTGAAGATGCATGGACAAAGGTGCACATTGACCAAAAATGCTATTAAAATTCCTGGGTATTCAATAAACTCTGTGTAGGCTTAGTGCAAAGTCAAAACAGAGTTTACATGTTTGTGTGGTGAGCAGCAGTGCTAATTGCACATGCATGCTGTGTACCACATTTAAATATGAACAAGCATGGTTTTGTGGCCAGCAACAGTGTTTCCAGCCAGGAAACTATGTATAGCAACAAGCACTGCAGCAGTCATGTAAATCTGTTTTCCTACAGGCAAACTAGGTCTGCGGGATTGGGTGGAATGCCACATTGATTACCATGGTTATTAATAAAGCAATGTATATAGTTCCAACACATTACATGAAAGTGTATACAGCAAAGAGTATTGTCGAGCCTGTGTCAGGCACACTGAAAAAAAGTTGTATAAAAGATCAGTAAGGATACATACTCTGCAATATAAACAGTCAGGGACAGTGTGTATATTGAAAAGGGACACTTGCATTTTTACAGTTTCCTAAATATACAATATTACATGTATTGCATGTGGCATATTTATCAAATATGAACTTCCTTCCAGTAATGGGATGTAGAAATTTGTTCTCTCTCTAAATATTTACAGCGTGTGCAGTTAAAGCAGGGGAATGTACCTTGTGTAAAATGCTCTGCTTTCTACATAGGCAAACGCAACAGGAAATTTAAAGATAGTATAACTGAGCATAAGATAGAGATACAAAGAAAAGTGGATAGAAATGCTCTGGCCAGACATATAAAAGAAAAGGGTGAGGAACATAGTTTCCATTTTAGAGTAACAGACATTAAGTTTAAGCATAAAAGGGGGTGGTGATATAAATAATGTTTTAGAGATATGTGATCATGGATTATACCGTTAAATGCAGACTGTAAATCTGGTTTAAATACAGCAGTGAGTATTACACCTACATTAAAAAAGAGACAAATGATTTTGAAATGATTCATAACATATTTTTTTGAACATATAATTTTTATGCATATCTTTTATATATGTATATATAAATTTGCGTATATATGTTTTTATAGGCAATGTTTATTTTACCTGTTAATTTATTGACTGGAGTTGCTTTCTGATTGGGTTGTGCCATTTTTTAACTATTTAAATAAGGTTTTGCTTTTAAATTGTTTTATACATACTAAAGAAGAGTACTTCCTGAAAGCTTTGTCAATAAATATTTTATCTGACTCAACATGTCCGATTTTTGGAATTCTTTGTCAATTGGACAAATTCTAATAGTCACACAATGGTGCTGCTGACCACCTCAATAATCCTTGGGTATAGCAACACATCTGCACATACAATTAATTTTATAAGATTGCAATTACATCAAAACATGTGATACACTGGTTGTGTATATCACAGCATAACAACCATGTGTATGAGACAAGACTTATGTGATGTGTAATCAATATGAATTGATATTGCTGTCAGTCACAGAACATTTAATGATAGTATGTAGACACATATTGCAAGTGTCACTGTGATGGTGGAATGTGAACTGTGTAGAAGGCTGATCTGCTTCACTACAAAAACACATGTCCTAATACAACAGTATACATAACAGTGTATCATACCATATCAACAGTTCACAGGAGACATATTACTACAGCTGCTCTATAAGGAGCATGTACTGCAATGGCATCAATGGCCATAAATACATTAGTTCACATCACAGATTGTAAGACTCTTTTGTAGCCATACAGTCCATCCACACCTAAATATAACACATGTAAATGAGAACAACATTGACATGTCAACTGTTCATAGGACATTATTAGGCTAATGGCCAACATCATATGAAATCCTAGCCATTATTATACTCTGTAAAAAAATTCCTTTATCTATATTATGTTAGATAGTAAGCCTATTGTGTGTATGTGTATACTTGTTTGATTGCATTACATCCTGCCACAATCCATATGGGACATGTGCGCCACACAATGACAGAATTAGCAATTACACATGCAGTGGTCTGGCGATGGCTTGCTGAGTCTCATGGAAGGACTTTGCTTCATGATGTGTTTGATTCATGATGTGTGCATGCATATTTGACATGATGACATCCTCTACTCCTCTGCAGGAAGGATGTCATGTGGCTAGTGGAAAAAGGAGGATGATGGAGGCATAGGGCTATGCAAAAGGTTTTCCAATTATAGTACAATAAAGAATGATGCCAAAGATCATAACATGGTCATAACATACCACCAACCACACACACACACACACACACACACACACACACACACACACACACACACACACACACACACACACACACAGCAGTAGACTGGGCCTGATTTGAGCATTACACTTGTGTATGGATAGAATACGAATGCCATGCAACACCACAGTAACACCACCATATATGTCTGACAGTAACAGTGTCACATTGCACTTTATGGAGTATGACAGCGTCATTATATGTTGAGCAGAACATGTTAGGAGGAGTGTAGGACATGGATATGGATTCACATCCCTGTATAAAATGGTTGCAAAAGTGATAGGTGTATGTACAGACACACAAGCTGCCTGCTGTCAGATTAGAACCCCTATATGTTTAGATAAAGTAGTATAAAACCACAGAAGTTAATGTTACTGTCATAGAACAGGTTTGTCTTGAGTCCTGTCAGTCTGCATGTTATACATGATGACATCATCATTGTAAACTACAATGAGATGTTTGGAGAAGGGTTTGACATAGCTGTGATCTCTCATATTGTTCCAAAATTGCCA